>NW_021258136.1:0-80959 GCF_002162155.2 Triticum dicoccoides | reverse complement strand
CAGCCACCTGTACCACCACCAGCAGGTCGACCTCAGGTATATATTCGTAATGGTAGGCCTGCACCACCACCTCAGGTACGAGATGATGTCCATATTCCTAAACTGAAATTGAATATTCCACCATTTGAGGGTAGATATGTTCCTGATATATATCTTACTTGGGAGTTAGAAACTGAACAACGATTTACATGTTTACAATATCCTGAGGAGAGACGAGTTGCTGCTGCTGTTTGTGCTTTCACTAGTTTTGCATGTGTATGGTGGTCTGAACATTGTAGATTATATCCTATTCCAACTACTTGGGCTGCTTTGAAAACTGCTATGCGTACGCGTTGGGTTCCACCATATTGTCAACGTGAATTGCTTCAAAAATTGCAGCGTTTAAGACAAGGGAAAAATTCTGTAGAAGAATATTATCAGGAATTACAAACTGGCATGACTAGATGTGGTATTGTTGAGGAGAATGAAGCTATGCTTGCACGTTTTCTGGGTGGATTAAATAGAGAGATTCAGACCATTCTAGACTATAAGGAGTATACTAATATCACTCGTTTATTCCATCTTGCTTGTAAAGCTGAACGTGAAGTGCAGGATCGACAAGCATTGGGGCGAACTAACTTTTCTGCAGGCCGACCTTCATCATGGACACCACGTGCATCTTCTCCTTCAACTGCACCAGCACCTCCATCCGGTGCCACCTCCAGCCTTGATACAAGAAAACAGGCACAACCACCATTATCTTCCAAGAGCGCACCTGCGGGTCCTGCACAGCGTTCTTCTTCTTCCATGGCATCAACAGGGCACACAAGTGATATTATTTGTCGTCGTTGTAAGGGAGGAGGTCATTATGCGAGGGAATGCAAATCTCCGCGTGTGATGATTGCTACCGCGGATGGTGGATATGAGTCCGCTAGTGACTATGATGAGGAGACATTGGCTCTTATTACACGTGAAGAACATGGTGGAGATGATTCTGATCATGAGACGCAATACATGGCTCCTGAAGACGCTGACAGGTATGAATGTTTAGTTGCTCAACGTGTTTTGAGTGTGCAGGTCACACAAGCTGAGCAAAATCAGAGGCACAATTTGTTCCATACCAAGGGAGGTGTGAAGGAACGTTCTGTGCGCGTCATAATAGACGGAGGGAGCTGCAACAACTTGGCTAGCATGGAGATGGTGGAGAAGCTTTCTCTCACCACAAGACCACATCCACATCCTTACTACATCCAATGGTTCAACAACAGCGGCAAGGTTAAGGTAACACGTACTGTTCGTGTGCATTTTAGTATCTCTACATATGCTGATTATGTTGATTGTGATGTGGTACCTATGCAAGCATGTTCCTTATTACTTGGTAGACCATGGCAATTTGATAAAAATTCTGTACACCATGGTAGAAACAATCACTATACTCTTGTTGATGAGGACATCAATACAATTGTTACACCCACAGCCCCTGCTGCTATACATACTGGACCAATTACTAGAGCTCGTGCACGCCAACTAAATTACCAGGTACTTTCGTTTCTTGGTAATGATTCTAATGTTCATGAGAATATGATGCTGCCTAAATTGGATACATTTGTTTTGCTTACAAATGAAGGGCCTAGCTTGGAGAAGGATGAACATTGGAGCAAGAACAAGCATGGAGATGATGGCATGCGCAAGGGGAACAAGAACGGAGTTACAAGTGATGATTTCAGGACTTTGAAGCCACCATAATGGGTGCATGAAGCCTTGGACGAAATATACAAGATGCCACTTCCTAAATTCCGTCCCGAGGCTATTTTAGGTGCTGCGTCACCTTATTATTGGGCCAGGCCCATGTAATTTCGAAATACATAAGTATAGGCTATTTTTAGAGTCCGTATGTGTGGGGAAACAAGAGATAGGGTTGATTTCGGACCCCTCCACCAAGGGCCACGAAATTCCCCCCTCTTCCTCCATATATACAGCCCTTAGGGCATCGTTTAGACTTTGGGATTTGTTTAGTTAAAAGTTAGCCATTGCAACTTCGTGTACTTCGTTTGTGTCCAACGACCAGACCAAGACCGCTTACGGATCCCCACCTTTATCAATACTTCATATATATTTGCAATATTCAGATTGCTTTTATCATATTCTTGCTCGTTCTTCGATTGCTTGCAGGAATAGACCTTCGTGGTCAGGTTGATCGTGCTCCGGCGTGGTCAATAACCTCAGGAGATTGGTTTAGCGATTGCTAAGGCGCAACGTCGTGCACGTTTGTAGTCGGATCGTCAAAGTCGTCTCCACTAAATCGGTAGTATCATCTCATCGAAAGATCGGGACACCCCACCTCTATCAAGTGGTATCAGAGCTCTATCACCTCTCCTGAAGACGCTGACAGGTATGAATGTTTAGTTGCTCAACGTGTTTTGAGTGTGCAGGTCACACAAGCTGAGCAAAATCAGAGGCACAATTTGTTCCATACCAAGGGAGTTGTGAAGGAACGTTCTGTGCGCGTCATAATAGACGGAGGGAGCTGCAACAACTTGGCTAGCATGGAGATGGTGGAGAAGCTTTCTCTCACCACAAGACCACATCCACATCCTTACTACATCCAATGGTTCAACAACAGCGGCAAGGTTAAGGTAACACGTACTGTTCGTGTGCATTTTAGTATCTCTACATATGCTGATTATGTTGATTGTGATGTGGTACCTATGCAAGCATGTTCCTTATTACTTGGTAGACCATGGCAATTTGATAAAAAATTCTGTACACCATGGTAGAAACAATCACTATACTCTTGTTCATAAGGATAAAAATATTACTTTGCTTCCTATGACTCTTGATTCCATTTTGAAAGATGATATTAATAGAGCTAATAAAGCACAACAGGAGAAGAAAGAGTGAAAATCAGATTGTGGCAAAAGAATTTGAGCAACAAATGAAGCCTAATAATAAACCATCTAGTGTTGCTTCTGAAATTAAATTGAAAAGTGCATGTTTATTTGCCACCAAATCTGATATTGATGAGCTAGATTTTAGCAAATCTATTTGCTATGCTTTTGTGTGCAAAGAGGCATTATTTTCATTCGAGGACGTGCCTTCCTCTTTGCCTCCTGCTGTCACTAACATTTTGCAGGAGTTCGCTGACGTTTTTCCACAAGACGTGCCACCGGGATTACCGCCTATTCGAGGGATTGAGCATCAAATTGACTTAATTCCCGGTGCTTCATTGCCAAACCGTGCACCATACCGTACCAATCCAGAGGAGACGAAGGAGATTATGCGTCAAGTACAAGAGCTTCTCGACAAAGGTTATATACGCGAATCCCTTAGTCCTTGTGCTGTTCCTATTATTCTAGTGCCGAAAAAGGATGGTACATCACGTATGTGTGTTGATTGTAGAGGCATTAATAATATTACTATTCGTTATCGTCATCCTATTCCTAGGCTAGATGATATGCTTGATGAATTGAGTGGCTCTACAATATTCTCCAAAGTTGATTTGCGTAGTGGCTACCATCAAATTCGTATGAAATTGGGAGATGAATGGAAAACAGCATTTAAAACTAAGTTTGGATTATATGAGTGGTTAGTCATGCCTTTTGGGTTAACTAATGCACCTAGTACTTTCATGAGATTAATGAACGAAGTTTTACGTGCTTTCATTGGACGATTTGTGGTAGTTTACTTTGATGACATATTGATTTATAGCAGATCTTTGGAAGAACATTTGGAACATTTACGTGCTGTGATGAGGACATCAATACAATTGTTACACCCACAGCCCCTGCTGCTATACATACTGGACCAATTACTAGAGCTCGTGCACGCCAACTAAATTATCAGGTACTTTCGTTTCTTGGTAATGATTCTAATGTTCATGAGAATATGATGCTGCCTAAATTGGATACATTTGTTTTGCTTACAAATGAAGGGCCTAGCTTGGAGAAGGATGAACATTGGAGCAAGAACAAGCATGGAGATGATGGCATGCGCAAGGGGAACAAGAACGGAGTTACAAGTGATGATTTCAGGACTTTGAAGCCACCATAATGTGTGCATGAAGCCTTGGACGAAATATACAAGATGCCACTTCATAAATTTCGTCCCGAGGCTATTTTAGGTGCTGCGTCACCTTATTATTGGGCCAGGCCCATGTAATTTCGAAATACATAAGTATAGGCTATTTTTAGAGTCCGTATGTGTGGGGAAACAAGAGATAGGGTTGATTTCGGACCCCTCCACCAAGGGCCACGAAATCCACCCCTCTTCCTCCATATATACAGCCCTTAGGGCATCGTTTAGACCTTGGGTTTTGTTTAGATTAAAAGTTCGCCATAGCTGCAACTTCGCGTACTTCGTTTGTGTTCAACGACCAGACAAAGGCGTCACAGAACCCCACCTTGATCAATAAAGCTTTCATCTTATATTCGCAATATCCAGATTGCAATCTCAGTTTCTTGCTTGTTCTTCGTTTGCTCGCAGGAAACAGACCCTCGTGGTCAGGTTGATCGTGCTCCGGCGTGGTCAATAACCTCTCGGAGTTGGTTTAGCGATTGCTAAGGCGCGACGTCCTCGCACGTTCGTAGTCGGATCGTCAAAGTCGACTTCCACCAAAGCGAAATCCACCATCTCATCGAAAGACGGGACACCTTTGCCTCTATCACTATTTTGATGATATACTGATTTATAGCAGATCTTTGGAAGAACACTTGGAACATTTACGTGCTGTTTTTATTGCTCTACGTGATGCACGTTTGTTTGGTAACCTTGGGAAGTGCACCTTTTGCACCGACCGAGTATCTTTTCTTGGCTATGTTGTTACTCCACAGGGAATTGAAGTTGACAAAGCCAAGATTGAAGCTATTGAGAGTTGGCCGCAGCCCAAAACGGTCACACAAGTGAGGAGTTTTCTTGGCCTCGCTGGATTCTATAGGCGTTTTGTGAGAGATTTCAGCACCATTGCTGCACCTCTCAACGAGCTTACAAAGAAGGATGTGCCTTTTGTTTGGGGTACCGCACAGGAAGAAGCCTTCACGGTATTGAAAGATAAGTTGACACATGCTCCTTTGCTCCAACTTCCTGATTTTAATAAGACTTTTGAGCTTGAATGTGATGCTAGTGGAATTGGATTAGGAGGTGTGTTATTACAAGATGGCAAACCTGTTGCATACTTTTCTGAAAAATTGAGTGGGCCTAGTCTGAATTATTCTACTTATGATAAAGAATTATATGCTCTTGTTCGGACTTTAGAAACATGGCAACATTATTTATGGCCCAAAGAATTTGTTATACATTCTGATCATGAATCTTTGAAACATATTAAAAGTCAAGCTAAACTGAATCGTAGACATGCTAAATGGGTTGAATTCATTGAGACTTTCCCTTATGTCATTAAACACAAGAAGGGAAAAGAAAATGTTATTGCTGATGCATTGTCTCGTCGCTATACTATGCTTTCACAACTTGACTTCAAAATATTTGGTTTGGAGACCATCAAAGCTCAATATGTGCATGATGCTGATTTTAAAGATGTAATGCAGAATTGTAAAGAAGGAAGAATGTGGAACAAGTTTGTCGTTAACGATGGATTTGTGTTTCGTGCTAACAAGCTATGCATTCCAGCTAGCTCCGTTCGTCTTTTGTTGTTGCAGGAGGCGCATGGAGGAGGATTAATGGGACACTTTGGCGTGAAGAAGACGGAGGACGTACTTGCTACACATTTCTTTTGGCCAAAGATGAGACGGGATGTTGAGCGTTTTATTGCTCGCTGCACTACATGTCAAAAAGCTAAGTCATGACTCAATCCTCATGGTTTATATATGCCTTTGCCTGTACCTAGTGTTCCTTGGGAGGATATATCTATGGACTTTGTTTTAAGTTTACCTCGAACAAAGAAGGGGAGGGATAGCATATTTGTTGTCGTGGATAGATTCTCGAAAATGGCACACTTTATACCATGTCATAAAAGCGATGATGCTGTTAATGTTGCTGATTTGTTCTTTCATGAAATTATTCGCTTGCATGGTGTGCCAAATACTATTCTTTCAGATCGTGATACTAAATTTCTTAGCCACTTTTGGAGATGTTTATGGGCTAAGTTGGGGACTAAACTGCTTTTTAGTACTACTTGTCACCCCCAAACTGATGGACAAACTGAAGTAGTCAATAGAACGTTGTCTACTATGCTTAGGGCTGTTTTGAAGAATAATAAGAAAATGTGGGAGGAATGCTTGCCTCATATTGAATTTGCTTATAATCGTTCATTGCATTCTACTACTAAGATGTGCCCTTTTGAAGTTGTGTATGGTTTCCTACCTCGTGCACCTATTGATTTGTTGCCTCTTCCATCTTCGGAGAAGGTTAATTTTGATGCTAAACAACGTGCTGAATTGATTTTAAAAATGCATGAGTTAACTAAGGAAAGCATTGAGCGTATGAATGCTAAATATAAACTTGCTAGAGATAAGGGTAGAAAACATGTTGTGTTTGCACCTGGAGATCTTGTTTGGTTACATTTGCGTAAGGATAGATTTCCTGATTTGCGCAAATCAAAGCTAATGCCACGTGCTGATGGTCCCTTTAAGGTGTTAGAGAAAATAAATGATAATGCATATAAACTTGAGCTGCCTGCAGATTTTGGGGTTAGTCCCACTTTTAACATTGCAGATTTGAAGCCTTATTTGGGTGAGGAAGATGAACTTCCGTCGAGGACGACTTCATTTCAAGAAGGGGAGGATGATGAGGACATCAATACAATTGTTACACCCACAGCCCCTGCTGCTATACATACTGGACCAATTACTAGAGCTCGTGCACGCCAACTAAATTACCAGGTACTTTCGTTTCTTAGTAATGATTCTAATGTTCATGAGAATATGATGCTGCCTAAATTGGATACATTTGTTTTGCTTACAAATGAAGGGCCTAGCTTGGAGAAGGATGAACATTGGAGCAAGAACAAGCATGGAGATGATGGCATGCGCAAGGGGAACAAGAACGGAGTTACAAGTGATGATTTCAGGACTTTGAAGCCACCATAATGGGTGCATGAAGCCTTGGACGAAATATACAAGATGCCACTTCATAAATTTCGTCTCGACGCTATTTTAGGTGCTGCGTCACCTTATTATTGGGCCAGGCCCATGTAATTTCGAAATACATAAGTATAGGCTATTTTTAGAGTCCGTATGTGTGGGGAAACAAGAGATAGGGTTGATTTCGGACCCCTCCACCAAGGGCCACGAAATTCCCCCCTCTTCCTCCATATATACAGCCCTTAGGGCATCGTTTAGACTTTGGGTTTTGTTTAGATTAAAAGTTCGCCATAGCTGCAACTTCGCGTACTTCGTTTGTGTTCAACGACCAGACAAAGGCGTCACAGAACCCCACCTTGATCAATAAAGCTTTCATCTTATATTCGCAATATCCAGATTGCAATCTTAGTTTCTTGCTTGTTCTTCGTTTGCTCGCAGGAAATAGACCCTCGTGGTCAGGTTAATCGTGCTCCGGCGTGGTCAATAACCTCTCGGAGTTGGTTTAGCGATTGCTAAGGCGCGACGTCCTCGCACGTTCGTAGTCGGATCGTCAAAGTCGACTTCCACCAAAGCGAAATCCACCATCTCATCGAAAGACGGGACACCTTTGCCTCTATCAACGCCTATAGAATCCAGCGAGGCCAAGAAAACTCCTCACTTGTGTGACCGTTTTGGGCTGCGGCCAACTCTCAATAGCTTCAATCTTGGCTTTATCAACTTCAATTCCCTGTGGAGTAACAACATAGCCAAGAAAAGATACTCGGTCGGTGCAAAAGGTGCACTTCCCAAGGTTACCAAACAAACATGCATCACGTAGAGCAATAAAAACAGCACGTAAATGTTCCAAATGCTCCTCCAAAGATCTGCTATAAATCAATATGTCATCAAAGTAAACTACCACAAATCGTCCAATGAAAGCACGTAAAACTTCGTTCATTAATCTCATGAAAGTACTAGGTGCATTAGTTAACCCAAAAGGCATGACTAACCACTCATATAATCCAAACTTAGTTTTAAATGCTGTTTTCCATTCATCTCCCAATTTCATACGAATTTGATGGTAGCCACTACGCAAATCAACTTTGGAGAATATTGTAGAGCCACTCAATTCATCAAGCATATCATCTAGCCTAGGAATAGGATGACGATAACGAATAGTAATATTATTAATGCCTCTACAATCAACACACATACGTGATGTACCATCCTTTTTCGGCACTAGAATAATAGGAACAGCACAAGGACTAAGGGATTCGCGTATATAACCTTTGTCGAGAAGCTCTTGTACTTGATGCATAATCTCCTTCGTCTCCTCTGGATTGGTACGGTATGGCAGTGAAGCACCGGGAATTAAGTCAATCTGATGCTCAATCCCTCGAATAGGCGGTAATCCCGGTGGCACGTCTTGTGGAAAGACGTCAGCGAACTCCTGCAAAATGTTAGTGACAGCAGGAGGCAAAGAGGAAGGCACGTCCTCGAATGAAAATAATGCCTCTTTGCACACAAAAGCATAGCAAACAGATTTGCTGAAATCTAGCTCATCAATATCAGATTTGGTGGCAAATAAACATGCACTTTTCAATTTAATTTCAGAAGCAACACTAGATGGTTTATTATTAGGCTTCATTTGTTGCTCAAATTCTTTTGCCACAATCTGATTTTCACTCTTATTCTTCTCCTGTTGTGCTTTATTAGCTCTATTAATATCATCTTTCAAAATGGAATCAGGAGTCATAGGAAGCAAAGTAATATTTTTATACTTATGAACAAGAGTATAGTGATTGTTTCTACCATGGTGTACAGAATTTTTATCAAATTGCCATGGTCTACCAAGTAATAAGGAACATGCTTGCATAGGTACCACATCACAATCAACATAATCAGCATATGTAGAGATACTAAAATGCACACGAACAGTACGTGTTACCTTAACCTTGCCGCTGTTGTTGAACCATTGGATGTAGTAAGGATGTGGATGTGGTCTTGTGGTGAGAGAAAGCTTCTCCACCAACTCCATGCTAGCCAAGTTGTTGCAGCTCCCTCCGTCTATGATGACGCGCACAGAACGTTCCTTCACAACTCCCTTGGTATGGAACAAATTGTGCCTCTGATTTTGCTCAGCTTGTGTGACCTGCACACTCAAAACACGTTGAGCAACTAAACATTTGATAGAGGCGGGGTGTCCCGATCTTTCGATGAGATGACAACTATCGATTTGGTGGAGACGACTTTGACGATCCGACTACAAACGTGCAACGGCGTTGTGCCTTAGCAATCGCTAAACCAACTCCGAGAGGTTATTGACCACGCCGGAGCACGATCAACCTGACCACGAAGGTTTATTCCTGCAAGCAATCAAAGAACAAGCAAGAATATGATAAAAGCAATCAAAGAACAAGCAAGAATCTGAAAGTGCACGAAATCTAGTTTCCAACAAAAAAAGAATCACCTCCACTTTCCAACCCAATTGGAATCACCTTCAAATTCGTCCGGAGCGTTGAGTTGTGGACGAAACAATCTAATGCTGCAGCAGAATCCGAGTCAAACTACAAGTCCAAAGGTGTTACATCACCTCCACTTGGGCCCATTGGCCTTGTACGACCTAGATTTAGTTTTAGGCTGCCTTGGGACGTCCTCCCACCTCCTTGGCCGCCACCCCTTGCTCCTATATAAGTAGATCCATCTAGTAGTTTTTCCTTGGGATTTGTTTAGTTAAAAGTTAGCCATTGCAACTTCGTGTACTTCGTTTGTGTCCAACGACCAGACCAAGACCGCTTCCGGATCCCCACCATTATCAATACTTCATATATATTTGCAATATTCAGATTGCTTTATCATATTCTTGCTCGTTCTTCGATTGCTTGCAGGAATAGACCTTCGTGGTCAGGCTGACCGTGCTTCCAGCATCGTCAGTAACCTCAGGAGATTGGTTTAGCGATTGCTAAGGCGCAACGTTGTGCACGTTCGTAGTTGGATTGTCAAAGTCGTCTCCACCAAATCGATAGTTATCATCTCATCGAAAGATCGGGACACCCCCGCCTCTATCAAGTGGTATCAGTTTTCAGGTTGCTCGGTGAGAAATTCCAGTTTTCCTAGATTAGATTTATTTTCTTACTTATTGTGCAAGAAAAAGCCACAAAAAAGAGTTAGATCTATTCATCCTTGGTCCAAGCCAGTCTGAGCCTTTGCAATTTTCTTTTCATTGCTTGCATAGTTGAATTATCGGTTGCATCGTCGTGTCGAGTTGCTGGTCTTAGTGTCTAGTTCGTTTAGAGTTTCAAGTTCTGTTCACATTAGTCACGCCACCGCTGCATCATTATCTCTTCCGCTGTCCACCACCCATCCATCAATTTCCACCACGTGCTACCCACCATTCATTGTCATAATAATAGTTGAGATCGTTCACATCTTCACTTGATCCAATCTGCATCTTATCTAGTTTGTTTTGGAAAGAGGGAGAAAAAAAGAGAGAAAAAAACGAGAAAAAAAGGAGAAAAAAAAGTCAGAGAGAAAAAAAGGAGAGAAAGAAAAAAAAAGTGTGAGGAAAAAAAAAAGAGAAGAAAAAAAAACAAAAAAATTGGCACAAACTTTTTCAGAGGAAAGTTGGAGAGAAAGTTGTTGATATATCCTGCTTGGTTGTTGTTTCACCTCATTATCTTTACTGCCGTTGTGATCTTCACTTATATCTTGCTGTCCAGAGCTACTTAGTATCCTTCATTGATGCTAGTTGTGCTACGACGTGACCTCATTAGTGTTCTAGGCTCGCGTCTCTAGTCCGGTCTAGTCTAGGACCAGCACAGTACCGTCGTTGAGCGTTTATTCAACATTGCATCTTTGAATTGATTATTGCTAATCTTTTGCTACCATATATAGCCAACCCAGCTCCACATATTTCTACACCGTGTATACGTACGCTCCCCTGGCAATCGCTTTACTCAATATTCGGAGTTACTTGACACCGCTGGTTGCCGATCACCGCCTGCTGCATGGTAAGAACTTGTAAGACATTGATATTTGCTTTACTGTGAGCGTTTTACCACCACATCCTAGTAGTTATAGGAACATTATTTTCGGGTTTTGTTTCTTGTTCTACTAATCATGACAGGATCCAGAGTCAATTCATGGGCTTTGTCGATCGCGGGAGACGTGCCACCACCTTTGCAAATACCACAACCGTCACGAGAGGTGCACAAACATCCAAATGCACATGATCAGGTTAATGTATCTATACCACCATTTAATGGCCGTTTAAAACCTGCTTTATATATTGAATGGGAGTTCGACATAAAAAATATATTTGCTTCCCATAATTTCGATGAACATAAAAAGGTTAAGGTTGCGGTTGGTTCTTTCACTGGTTATGCTTTGGTTTGGTGGAGTGAATATTGTCGGTTACACCCTGATTATATACCTACTACTTGGGATGATTTGAAACTTGCCATGCGACATACTTTCGTCCCTGCTTATTATACTCGTGACATGATTAAGAAGTTGCAACACTTAGAACAAGGTAGTGAAACTGTAACAAAATATTATGATGATTTACAAACTACCTTGTTGCATTCCTCTTTAGAAGAAAGTGAAGATGATTTTATGGATAGATTTTGGGGAGGATTAAACCGTGATATTCAAGAGATACTAATTCATGAAGAGTGTTATCCTATGGACCATTTGTTTCATCTTGCTTGCAAAGCTGAACAGGAAATAAAACGACGTGTTGGCCACGAGGAGAACAAGCGCACGGTGCACATTCCAAGAGTTGATATGATTGTTCCTTCAACTACTAGGCATACTATGACAACCACATCCGTTGTTGTCAGGACTATATCACCTCCACCATGTGACACATCGCCCCCGAGAGTGGCTACATCATCTGAGTTGATCATAAGAGGTAATGACAAAGGTACTGATCTTCCATCTCTACATGAGAATGATGAATGCCTTGTCAATTTGAATGCACCATCTGATGAGCTACCCACTACTTTGATCACACCACCTATTTTAGAGGACTACGTTGATAATTTGACTTTGCCATGTGATCAAACAACTGAAATACCAACAATTTTGAGTGCACCCATGAAAAACCTGTGTGCGTTTTGAGTCAGGTGTGTCTGTGCAGTCCGAATCTGAATCCAGAACGTGAGAGACTTGGACTCTATCTTCTCTTGGGCCAAAAGTGACGTGAGAGAACTTTGTGGACAGCAAATAAACATCTCTTTCTTCCTTATCTTCATATGTGGATTGTACAAATGTCCCATACACCTGCAATTAGACAAAACACAAAAGTGTGTGAAGTATTTTTGTTCTGGATAACATAAATAGATTATTGAATAGTTTGCACTAGAAATCACCTGACAAATATGCATATATGCAATATTTTTGGTCATATCCAAGGTAGTCATGTCCTCATCAACATTCATACCTGTCAGCGTCTTCAGGAGCCATGTATTGCGTCTCATGATCAGAATCATCTCCACCATGTTCTTCACGTGTAATAAGAGCCAAAGTCTCCTCATCATAGTCACTAGCGGACTCATATCCACCATCCGCGGTAGCAATCATCACACGCGGAGATTTGCATTCTCTCGCATAATGACCTCCTCCCTTACAACGACGACAAATAATATCACTTGTGTGCCCTGTTGATGCCATGGAAGAAGAAGAACGCTGTGCAGGCCCCGCAGGTGCGCTCTTGGCAGATAATGGTGGTTGTGCCTGTTTTCTTGTATCACGGCTGGAGGTGGCACCGGATGGAGGTGCTGGTGCAGTTGAAGTAGAAGATGCACGTGGTGTCCATGATGAAGGTCGGCCTGCAGAAAAGTTAGTTCGCCCCAATGCTTGTCGATCCTGCACTTCACGTTCAGCTTTACAAGCAAGATGGAATAAACGAGTGATATTAGTATACTCCTTATAGTCTAAAATGGTCTGAATCTCTCTATTTAATCCACCCAGAAAACGTGCAAGCATAGCTTCATTCTCCTCAACAATACCACATCTAATCATGCCAGTTTGTAATTGCTGATAATATTCTTCTACAGAATTTTCCCTTGTCTTAAACGCTGCAATTTTTGAAGCAATTCACGTTGATAATATGGTGGAACCCAACGCGTACGCATAGCAGTTTTCAAAGCAGCCCAAGTAGTTGGAATAGGATATAATCTACAATGTTCAGACCACCATACACATGCAAAACTAATGAAAGCACAAACGGCAGCAGCAACTCGTCTCTCCTCAGGATATTGTAAACATGTAAATCGTTGTTCAGTTTCTAACTCCCAAGTAAGATATATATCAGGAACATATCTACCCTCAAATGGTGGTATATTCAATTTCAGTTTAGGAATATGGACATCATCTCGTACCTGAGGTGGTGGTGCAGGCCTACCATTACGAATATATACCTGAGGTCGACCTGCTGGTGGTGGTGCTGGTGGCTGCTCGTAGATCTGATTTTGATCAACCTCATCCTCATAATCTCCCACATAATCATCCTCCTCCGCATCAGCAGCAGGAGCCACAGAAGTATCAACAGCAGCACCAACAGTTTGGCCAAACGCAAGAGGAACACGGCTTGCTCGGCGGAGGTCTGCTTCGCGACGTGGAGGTAGTCGTTGTTGTTGTTGTTGGAGAGGTGCGTTAGCTGCAGCGGGTGGTGGTGGTGGAAGACGCGCGAGCAATTCATTAAACTTGTTATCGAGCTTTGTTTCGAACGTCTTCTCAAAGCCAGTGATCTTCTCCATGGCCTCCTCAAAATTGTTCAGCACATCTTGCACCTGTTCAGTCATCATTTGCTGAAACTTATCATGAAGCTCCTTGTTCGATAAATTCTCCCAGTCAATCTCGTCGGCTTGTGATCCTGGCATGGTTAGCAGCAATAGAAACACACAAGAATATGATCCTACAGACTACGAACAAGTGGTGGTGGTGGGTGTCACAAATCCGTCAAGCAAATCTCAAATTCTTACCAGTTCTTACCCAGCAGCAGGCGGTGATCGGCAACCGTTGCAGTCAAAAACTCTCAAAGCTTGGATAGAGCGATTACCAGGGAGAGTCAAACGCACGACGTAGATGTATGTGGAGCTGGGAAGGCTTATAATATGGTAGCAAAAAGGGTCAGCAATAATCAATTCAGAGATGCAAAGTTGAATAAACGCTCAACGACGGTACTGTGCTGGTCCTAGGCTAGACTGTACTAGAGACGCGAGCCTAGAACACTAACAAAATCACGGCGCGGCACGTAAACAAGGGAAAAGCACACTCTGGAATTTTTTTTTCGCTCTTTTTTTTTGCGCTGCTTTTTTTTTTGCGAAAAATCACTATAATGGCGAGTGTCTCAAAACTCTTCTTAGCTCAAACTGACAGGATGGGCACGAAATTTTTTTGACCAAATTTTTTTTTGACTGCCCGGACCCAAAAATTGGAAACGGGTCAAAAAAAACTTCCTATAATGGCACCTGTCTCAAAACACTCAGAAACACCTAAAAATAGGATAGCCAGAAAATTTTTCAAAAAATGCGTTTTCGAAAAATTTTGGGCCTAAACGGAGCGTGGCTACCCGACACTTTTTTTTCCGAAACCTACTCCGGCAAGGAAACACGAATCGGAATCTAGATGGATCTCGAAAACAAACCTAATATGACAAGAACTCGGATTGGTGGTGGATATATGGTGGTAGATGGCAGCGGTGGTGGTATATGACAGCTGTGGTGGTATATGGATACGGATTCGAAGCGGTGGCGGATAAGCGGTGGTGGTAGATGGCAGGGATGATGATGATGGTGCGGCGACGGCGTGACAACTTATGACCAGAACTCGAAACTCTAAAAGACTAGACTCTAAGACCAGCAACTAGACACGACGATGCAACCGCAAATTCAACAAAGCAAAACCCTAAAAAGATTATGCAAAGGCTCAGATTGGTTCGGATATGATGAACTAACCCTAATTTTTTTTGTGTGGCTTTTTCGTGAACTGTAGGTATGAAGAACAGACTCGATCTAAACTACGAAAAACTGTAAAATCTCACCGAGCAACCTGGAAATCTGATACCACTTGATAGAGGCAAAGGTGTCCCGTCTTTCGATGAGATGATGGATATCGCTTTGGTGGAAGTCGACTTTGACGATCCGACTACGAACGTGTGAGGACGTCGCGCCTTAGCAATCACTAAACCAACTCCGAGAGGTTATTGACCACGCCGGAGCACGATCAACCTGACCACGAGGGTCTGTTTCCTGCGAGCAAACGAAGAACAAGCAAGAAACTAAGATTGCAATCTGGATATTGCGAATATAAGATAAAAGCTTTATTGATCAAGGTGGGGTTCTGTGACGCCTTTGTCTGGTCGTTGAACACAAACGAAGTACGCGAAGTTGCAGCTATGGCGAACTTTTGATCTAAACAAAACCCAAAGTCTAAACGATGCCCTAAGGGCTGTATATATGGATGAAGAGGGGGGAATTTCGTGGCCCTTGGTGGAGGGGTCCGAAATCAACCCTATCTCTTGTTTCCCCACACATACGGACTCTAAAAATAGCCTATACTTATGTATTTCGAAATTACATGGGCCTGGCCCAATAATAAGGTGACGCAGCACCTAAAATAACCTCGGGACGAAATTTATGAAGTGGCATCTTGTATATTTCGTCCAAGGCTTCATGCACCCATTATGGTGGCTTCAAAGTCCTGAAATCATCACTTGTAACTCTGTTCTTGTTCCCCTTGCGCATGCCATCATCTGCATGCTTGTTCTTGCTCCAATGTTCATCCTTCTCCAAGCTAGGCCCTTCATTTGTAAGCAAAACAAATGTATCCAATTTAGGCAGCATCATATTCTCATGAACATTAGAATCATTACCAAGAAACGGAAGTACCTGGTAATTTAGTTGGCGTGCACGAGCTCTAGTAATTGGTCCAGTATGTATAGCAGTAGGGGCTGTGGGTGTAACAATTGTATTGATGTCCTCATCAGGCGTGGTCAATAACCTCTCGGAGTTGGTTTAGCGATTGCTAAGGCGCGACGTCCTCGCACATTCGTAGTCGGATCGTCAAAGTCGACTGCCACCAAAGCGATATCCATCATCTCATCGAAAGACGGGACACCTTTGCCTTTATCAAGGTCCATGTACCTCTTCGTCCCTTAGACTATATATACTCCCCCACCTCATCCTATTAGGGTTAGCGTTGATTTAGCTCATTTGTGAGATAGAGCCTCGCTCATCCATACAGGTCTCCTCCTCGTGAGAGACCGCGGCCTCTTCGGAGAAGATCCACCTGGATTCAAGACCCCTTTACGGGAAGATCCCTCGTGGATTCAAGACCTCCTGTCGGAGATGAACTACCGCCACTTGTATCTTCCTTTGTTGGATTTGGACCATGTATCCCTTTGTGTTTGTTGGATCTAGCACATGTGTGACTTTGTTGTTGTTGGTTGAGTGTTCTCTCGTGTTTTTCTCTCGTCCCCCTCTTCGTGTTCTTCGTGTTCCTCATAGGGATCCACTCCAAACGTGAAAGATCGGCCTCTAGGGTTATACCCTACATCACAATGTCAGCCTGCGAGAATAATATCCAGCTTTGTACCCCATTGCTCACAGTAAGAATGATACTCTTGCACAGGTCCTTAGTTCATCCCCGTCGGATATTTCTCTCATGCGGGATTTGATCGGCCCCCATCTTATGTCATGGCAAAATCATTTGTCTAGATTGGGTTCAATTAACCTAACACAAGGATGGGGTGTGTTCCGCTGGAACCTCACTACATTTGTTTCCTTCATAGTCGACTTTATGTACCATGCACTCAGGCATTCAAAGGTCCCAGTGGATAATAACAAGAAAATTTGGAAGTCAAAGATTCCACTAAAAGTTAAAATTTTCATGTGGTATCTTTGGACGGGAGTTGTGCTAAACAAAGTCAACCTTGCCCGCCGCAATTGACAAGGAAGTAAGAAGTGTAGCTTTACCTCTTTTTCTAGTGCAGCCTTATGCATTCTACATGGTCAATCATCCAAATAGAGTCCAATTTATATCTTCCCCCACAAGTGTTGCCAATATTTTTGGTCATTGGTTGGACGGTATTTCAAATAGGTTCAAAACGTTATTAATGGTGGGAACATATGCCTTATTATGGTCGATTTGGTTATGTAGAAATAATTTGGTTTTTAATAACATAAACTCTTCTCTTTTTGCATGTTATTTTTCGACGTACGCACTCGCTTTGTATGTGGTGTACGCTACAACGAATGGAGTACCAACCGTTGTTCAAGGTGATGTGTATGTGGTTGGAGTGGGTGGCCAAGGAGGTTTTTACCCAACATGGGTGGCAGCATAATCTCTGGATCGATCCACCACCTTCTTCACATAGGCATAGCGTCAGTCCTATATGACTACTGTTGCCAATATGTCAGTTTCTTGTTTATTTTCATTTTTTGTCAGACATTTGGTGTTTGGTTGTGTGCATCTTAGTTATGCAGAGGTCAGTTGTTACTCATCATGCTTTGTATCCACTTTGATGCTATATTTTGAGTTAATAAAAGTGCCCTTTATAGAAAAATATATAGTCATGTAGATAGCTTGAACATGGGAAGCAACCAAGGCAACCTTCCATTGATCCACCTTCCTAGTGACCTTGAGCGGGTCTCCTCAAAACCATCATAACTACCCGATGAAGCCATGGAGGTGGGCTTGGAAACAACTATCCTTTGAGAAAGAGCGTAATAACTCACTGGTCTAGTAGGCATGCAACCCACAAAATGTTTGAATAATCGGGAACCTGTTTTATCCCCCGAACAACCAACAACAAACCTAGCACTAAAGCTATATAAACCTTCCAAGGTTGCTTCATCTATTTCTTCTTTGTTGTCTTTCTATCTAGCAGATGAAGATGAGAATCCTTTTCTAGCTTGTGTGACTCTTAATCAAAAAGTCACTTTGGAGGACGAGCTCCAGTGAGCCCTATATTTTGAATAGTGCCAAAATGATATTTTTAAAGTTTCAAAAAATCTAGAAAAAAATGTTTTCGGATTTTTTTGAAAGTCTAAATGTGATTTAAAAAAAATAAGCTCCTCGAGTGCACTCGAGCTCCAAAATATCCACTCTCGACACTTAATCCACCTAGCGACTTATTGAAGGTTTATCAAGCAAGAAATAAAAGCTACTAGCTATATACATTGGTTTCACAACAGAGTGGTATTCCATAAGGGAAAGGGATTCCAAACAAACCACAAAATACTTGGGACGAGGGAACGCCCACCAGGGATGCCCACAATGACATAAGGCCCAACTAAAGGCCCATGCCAAAGAATGTCACTATCCATGAGGTGGCCTAATAAGTGGTCATCTTACAATCAGTGCGAGCCCTCTAGTCAGGCATCTTTTCCTCTAACCAGGCAAAGATCTCCAGACGGTTTATGGCAGCCCAACAATCAGTCGGCTACTAGAGGCTTTTCCCACGGTCTTCATATGCATTAAGTGTGGTCGTTACCCAATGTTAGTATATCTAGTTAACTGCGACCATTACTACTGAGTCATGGCTATGAAACAGCCCATCGTGCATGGTCGTTACTACTAATATAATATTAGTCCATTATGACACTCCTCATGGCGCATTCTATATAAGCCGGGAGGGGGAGGGTTGAACATCCTTTTATACTTTGCATACAAGAGTAAGAACACCACACACACATGACTAGGGTATTAGAAAAAGTAGAGGGCCCAAACCTATCTAAATTCCTTGTGTGTATTCTCATCTTCATCTTTTGATAGGTGCGCGTGATGACCCACAAGTATATGGGGTCAATTGTAGCCTTTTTGATAAGTAAGAGTGTCGAACCCAACGAGGAGCAGAAGGAAATGACAAGTGGTTTTCAGCAAGGTAATGTCTGCAAGTGCCTAAATTGTAAGTAACAGAGTAGTTTGATAGCAAGATAATTTGTAACTAGCAAGTAACGGTAGTAGTAACAAAAGTGCAGCAAGGTAGCCCAATCCTTTTGAGGCAAAGGACGGGCCAAAAAGGTCTCTTATAAGCAAAGTGTTCTTGAGGGTACACGGGAATTCCATCTAGTCACTTTAATCATGTTGGCTTAATTCATGTTCGCTACATTGATAATTTGGTATGTGGGTGGACCGGTGCTTAGGTGTTGTTCTTACTTGAACAAACCTCCAACTTATGATCAACCCCCTCGCAAGCATCCGCAACTATGAGAAAAGTATTAAGAATAAATTCTAACCATAGCATTAAACTTTTGGATCCAATAGATCCCTTACGGAATAGCGCATAAACTAGGGTTTAAGATTCTTTCACTCTTGCAACCCATCATCTAATAACTACTCCACAATGCATTCCCTTGGGCCCAAATATGGTGAAGTGTCATGTAGTCGACGTTCACATGACACCACTAAGGAAATCACAACATACATATCATTAAAATATCGAACACATATCAAGTTCACATGATTACTTGCAACATGATTTCTACCGTGACCTCAAGAACAAAAGTAACTACTCACAAATGATAAACATGCTCAAGATCAGAGGGGTATTAAATATCATAATGGGTCTGAACATATAATCTTCCATCAAATAAACCATATAGTAATCAACTACAAGATGTAATCAACACTACTAGTCACCCATAAGCACCAATCTATAGTTCCGATACAAAGATTGAACACAAGAGATGAACTAGGGTTTGAGAGGAGTTGGTGTTGTTGAAGATGTTGATGAAGATAGCCCTCCCCAGGTTGGGAGAGTTGTTGGTGATGATGATGACGATGATTTCCCCCTCCGGGAGGGAAGTTCCCCCGGCGGAATCGCTCCGTCGGAGGGCAAAGTGCTCCTGCCCAGGTTCGGCCTCGAGACGGTGGCGCCTCGTCCTGAAATTCCTCTCCTTATTTTTTCTAGGTCAAAATGACTTATGTACCAGAAGAGGGGCACCGGAGGTGGGCCTGGATGAGCACAACCCTGGTGTGTTATGCTCACCAGGGTGGCCCCTCCGGTACTTATTTGCTTCAGTATTTGATGAGGACATGACTACCTTGGATACGACCAAAAATATTGTATACATGCATATTTGTCAGGTGATTTCTAGTGCAAACTATTCAATAATCTATTTATGTTATCCAGAACAAAAATACTTCACACACTTTTGTGTTTTGTCTAATTACAGGTGTATGTGATATTTGTACAATTCACATATGAAGATAAGGGAGAAAGAGATGTTTAAGTGCTGTTCAAAAAGTTCTCTCACGTCACTTTTGAGCCAAGAGAAGATAGAGTCCAAGTTTCTCACGTTCTGGATTCAGATTCGGACTGCACAAACATACCTGACTCAAAACGCCAACAACTTTTTCATACGGACTCCGAATTGGGTGATTCTTTTTTTGTTGGATTCTAGATTTCGTGCTCTTTGCAGCCCAATTTGATTCACCTTCAAATTCGTCCGAGAGTTGAGATATCGACGAAACAATCAGACGTTGCAGCAGAATCCGAGTCAAACAACAAGTCCAAAGGTGTTGCATCACCTCCACTTGGGCCCATTGGCCTTGTACGACCTAGGGTTAGTTTTAGGCTGTTTTCGGACGTCCTCCCACCTCCTAGGCCGCCACCCCTTGCTCCTATATAAGTAGATCCATCTAGTAGCTTTTCCCTTGGGATTTGTTTAGTTAAAAGTTAGCCATTGCAACTTCGTGTACTTCATTTGTGTCCAACGACCAGACCAAGACCGCTTACGGATCCCCACCTTTATCAATACTTCATATATACTCGCAATATTCAGATTGCTTTTATCATATTCTTGCTTGTTCTTCGATTGCTTTGCAGGAATAGACCTTCGTGGTCAGGTTGATTGTGCTCCAGCGTGGTCAATAACCTCTCGGAGTTGGTTTAGCGATTGCTAAGGCGCAACGTCGTGCACGTTTGTAGTCGGATCGTCAAAGTCGTCTCCACCAAATCGATAGTTATCATCTCATCGAAAGATCGGGACACCCTGACTCTATCAAGTGGTATCAGAGTCGTCTCCACCAAATCGATAGTTATCATCTCATCGAAAGATCGGGACCCTCGCCTCTATCAAGTGGTATCAGTTTTCAGGTTGCTCGGTGAGAATTTCCAGTCATCCCTAGATTAGATTGATTTTCTTACCTATTGTCCAAGAAAAAAAAACCACAAAAAAAAGTTAGATCTATTCATCCATTGTCCTAGCCAGTCTGAGCCTTTGCAATTTTCGTTTCATTGTTTGCATTATTGAATTATCGGTTACATCATCGTGTCGAGTTGCTGGTCTTAGTGTCTAGTTCCTTTAGAGTTTCGAGTTCTGTTCACATTAGTCACGTCGCCGCTGCATCATTATCCCTTCCGCTGTCCATCATCTCATCCACCAATTTCCACCACGTGCTACGCACTGTCCATTGTCATAATCCTAGTTGAGGTCATTCACATCTTCACCTGATCCAATCTGCATCTTATCTAGTTTGTCTTGGAAAGAGGGAGAAAAAAAAGATAGAGAAAAAAAGAGAGAAAAAAGGAAAGAAAGAAAAAGAAAAAAAAGAGAGAAAGAAAAAGAAAAAAAAGTGTGAGGAAAAAAAAGAGAAAAAAAACAAAATCCGTATCTATCTAGACTCAATCTCGTAGTTGAATTCGGACTGGAATCTGTTTTGTGCACTGTTCAGTAAAAAAGGCATAACTTCCTCATACGACGTCCGTTTTGGCTCCGCGAGTACTCAAATTAAAGCTAGAGACGAGACGCATCTAAATAGTTGCAAAAGCTAGTTTAATATTTTGCACCTCAAAATCGGCTTCTAAATAGGTCTTTTTGCCCTCCGAAGTTCGCGAACACAGCTTATTCCAGTTTTTCAAGCCAGTTTTAGAATTTTTTGACTCCTCATATCACCTCGAAATTGAGTGATTCTTTTTGCATTGGAAAGCTTGAGTTAGTAGCAAACTTTTCAAGAGGAAATTTGGAGAGAGAGTTGTTATATATCCTGCTTGGCAGTTGTTATTCATCATTATCTTTACTGCCGTTGTGATCTTCACTTATATCTTGCTGTCCAGAGCTACTTATCCTTCATTGATGCTAGTTGTGTGATGAGGACATCAATACAATTGTTACACCCACAGTCCCTGCTGCTATACATACTGGACCAATTACTAGAGCTCGTGCACGCCAACCAAATTACCAGGTACTTTCGTTTCTTGGTAACGATTCTAATGTTCATGTGATAGAGGCAAAGGTGTCCCGTCTTTCGATGAGATGATGGATATCGCTTTGGTGGCAGTCGACTTTGACGATCCGACTACGAACGTGCGAGGACGTCGCGCCTTAGCAATCGCTAAACCAACTCTGAGAGGTTATTGACCAGGCCGGAGCACGATCAACCTGACCACGAGGGTCTGTTTCCTGCGAGCAAACGAAGAACAAGCAAGAAACTGAGATTGCAATCTGGATATTGCGAATATAAGATGAAAGCTTTATTGATCAAGGTGGGGTTCTGTGACGCCTTTGTCTGGTCGTTGAACACAAACGAAGTACGCGAAGTTGCAGCTATGGTGAACTTTTAATCTAAACAAAACCCAAAGTCTAAACGATGCCCTAAGGGCTGTATATATGGAGAAAGAGGGGGGAATTTCGTGGCCCTTGGTGGAGGGGTCCGAAATCAACCCTATCTCTTGTTTCCCCACACATACGAACTCTAAAAATAGCCTATACTTATGTATTTCGAAATTACATGGGCCTGGCCCAATAATAAGGTGACGCAGCACCTAAAATAGCCTCGGGACGAAATTTATGAAGTGGCATCTTGTATATTTCGTCCAAGGCTTCATGCACCCATTATGGTGGCTTCAAAGTCCTGAAATCATCACTTGTAACTCCGTTCTTGTTCCCCTTGCGCATGCCATCATCTCCATGCTTGTTCTTGCTCCAATGTTCATCCTTCTCCAAGCTAGGCCCTTCATTTGTAAGCAAAACAAATGTATCCAATTTAGGCAGCATCATATTCTCATGAACATTAGAATCATTACCAAGAAACGAAAGTACCTGGTAATTTAGTTGGCGTGCACGAGCTCTAGTAATTGGTCCAGTATGTATAGCAGCAGGGGCTATGGGTGTAACAATGGTATTGATGTCCTCATCATCCTCCCCTTCTTGAAATGAAGTTGTCCTCGACGGAAGTTCATCTTCCTCACCCAAATAAGGCTTCAAATCTGCAATGTGAAAAGTGGGACTAGCCCCAAAATCTGCAGGCAACTCAAGTTTATATGCATTATCATTTATTTTCTCCAACACCTTAAAGGGACCATCAGCACGTGGCATTAGTTTTGATTTGCGCAAATCAGGAAATCTATCCTTACGCAAATGTAACCAAACAAGATCTCTAGGTGCAAACACAACATGTTTTCTACCCTTATCTCCAGCAAGTTTATATTTAGCATTCATACGCTCAATGTTTTCCTTAGTTAACTCATGCATTTTTAAAATCAATTCGGCACGTTGTTTAGCATCAAAATTAACCTTCTCCGAAGATAGAAGAGGCAACAAATCAATAGGTGCACGAGGTAGGAAACCATACACAACTTCAAAAGGGCACATCTTAGTAGTAGAATGCAATAAACGATTATAAGCAAATTCAATATTAGGCAAGCATTCCTCCCACATTTTCTTTTTATTCTTCAAAACAACCCTAAGCATAGTAGACAATGTTCTATTGACTACTTCAGTTTGTTCATCAGTTTGGGGGTGACAAGTAGTACTAAAAAGCAGTTTAGTCCCCAACTTGGCCCATAAACATCTCCGAAAGTGGCTAAGAAATTTAGTATCACGATCTGAAACAATAGTATTTTGCACACCATGCAAGCGAATAATTTCACGAAAGAACAAATCAGCAACATTAACAACATCATCGCTTTTATGACATGGTATAAAGTGTGCCATTTTCGAGAATCTATCCACGACAACAAATATGCTATCCCTCCCCTTCTTTATTCTAGGTATACCTAAAACAAAGTCCATAGATATATCCTCCCAAGGAATATTAGGTACAGGCAAAGGCATATATAAACTGATAGAGGCAAAGGTGTCCCGTCTTTCGATGAGATGATGGATATCGCTTTGGTGGCAGTCGACTTTGACGATCCGACTACGAACGTGCGAGGACGTCGCGCCTTAGCAATCGCTAAACCAACTCCAAGAGATTATTGACCACGCCGGAGCACGATCAACCTGACCACGAGGGTCTGTTTCCTGCGAGCAAACGAAGAACAAGCAAGAAACTGAGATTGCAATCTGGATATTGCGAATATAAGATGAAAGCTTTATTGATCAAGGTGGGGTTCTGTGATGCCTTTGTCTGGTCGTTGAACACAAATGAAGTACGCGAAGTTGCAGCTATGGCGAACTTTTAATCTAAACAAAACCCAAAGTCTAAACGATGCCCTAAAGGCTGTATATATGGAGGAAGAGGGGGGAATTTCGTGGCCCTTGGTGGAGGGGTCCGAAATCAACCCTATCTCTTGTTTCCCCACACATACGGACTCTAAAAATAGCCTATACTTATGTATTTCGAAATTACATGGGCCTGGCCCAATAATAAGGTGACGCAGCACCTAAAATAGCCTCGGGACGAAATTTATGAAGTGGCATCTTGTATATTTCGTCCAAGGCTTCATGCACCCATTATGGTGGCTTCAAAGTCCTGAAATCATCACTTGTAACTCCGTTCTTGTTCCCCTTGCGCATGCCATCATCTCCATGCTTGTTCTTGCTTCAATGTTCATCCTTCTCCAAGCTAGGCCCTTCATTTGTAAGCAAAACAAATGTATCCAATTTAGGCAGCATCATATTCTCATGAACATTAGTGATAGAGGCAAAGGTGTCCCGTCTTTCGATGAGATGATGGATATCGCTTTGGTGGTAGTCGACTTTGACGATTCGACTACAAACGTGCGAGGACGTCGCGCCTTAGCAATCGCTAAACCAACTCCAATAGGTTATTGACCACGCCGGAGCACGATCAACCTGACCACGAGGGTCTGTTTCCTGCGAGCAAACGAAGAACAAGCAAGAAACTGAGATTGCAATCTGGATATTGCGAATATAAGATGAAAGCTTTATTGGTCAAGGTGGGGTTCTGTGACGCCTTTGTCTGGTCGTTGAACACAAACGAAGTACGCGAAGTTGCAGCTATGGCGAACTTTTAATCTAAACAAAACCCAAAGTCTAAACGATGCCCTAAGGGCTGTATATATGGAGGAAGAGGGGGGAATTTCGTGGCCCTTGGTGGAGGGGTCCGAAATCAACCCTATCTCTTGTTTCCCCACACATACGGACTCTAAAAATAGCCTATACTTATGTATTTCGAAATTACATGGATCTGGCCCAATAATAAGGTGACACAGCACCTAAAATAGCCTCGGGACGAAATTTATGAAGTGGCATCTTGTATATTTCGTCCAAGGCTTCATGCACCCATTATGGTGGCTTCAAAGTCCTGAAATCATCACTTGTAACTCCGTTCTTGTTCCCCTTGCGCATGCCATCATCTCCATGCTTGTTCTTGCTCCAATGTTCATCCTTCTCCAAGCTAGGCCCTTCATTTGTAAGCAAAACAAATGTATCCAATTTAGGCAGCATCATATTCTCATGAACATTAGAATCATTACCAAGAAACGAAAGTACCTGGTAATTTAGTTGGCGTGCACGAGCTCTAGTAATTGGTCCAGTATGTATAGCAGCAGGGGCTGTGGGTGTAACAATTGTATTGATGTCCTCATCATCCTTCCCTTCTTGAAATGAAGTCGTCCTCGACGGAAGCTCATCTTCCTCACCCAAATAAGGCTTCAAATCTGCAATGTTAAAAGTGGGACTAACCCCAAAATCTGCAGGCAGCTCAAGTTTATATGCATTATCATTTATTTTCTCTAACACCTTAAAGGGACCATCAGCACGTGGCATTAACTTTGATTTGCGCAAATCAGGAAATCTATCCTTACGCAAATGTAACCAAACAAGATCTCCACGTGCAAACACAACATGTTTTCTACCCTTATCTCCAGCAAATTTATATTTAGCATTCATACGCTCAATGTTTTCCTTAGTTAACTCATGCATTTTTAAAATCAATTCAGCACGTTGTTTAGCATCAAAATTAACCTTCTCCGAAGATGGAAGAGGCAACAAATCAATAGGTGCACGAGGTAGGAAACCATACACAACTTCAAAAGGGCACATCTTAGTAGTAGAATGCAATGAACGATTATAAGCAAATTCAATATGAGGCAAGCATTCCTCCCACATTTTCTTATTATTCTTCAAAACATCCCTAAGCATAGTAGACAACGTTCTATTGACTACTTCAGTTTGTCCATCAGTTTGGGGGTGACAAGTAGTACTAAAAAGCAGTTTAGTCCCCAACTTAGCCCATAAACATCTCCAAAAGTGGCTAAAAAATTTAGTATCATGATCTGAAACAATAGTATTTGGCACACCATGCAAGCGAATAATTTCACGAAAGAACAAATCAACAACATTAACAGCATCATCGCTTTTATGACATGGTATAAAGTGTGCCACTTTCGAGAATCTATCCACAACAACAAATTTGCTATCCCTCCCCTTCTTTGTTCGAGGTAAACCTAAAACAAAGTCCATAGATATATCCTCCCAAGGAACACTAGGTACAGGCAAAGGCATATATAAACCATGAGGATTGAGTCGTGACTTAGCTTTCTGACATGTAGTGCAGCGAGCAATAAAACGCTCAACATCCTGTCTCATCTTTGGCCAAAAGAAATGTGTAGCAAGTACGTCCTCCGTCTTCTTCACACCAAAGTGTCCCATTAATCCTCCTCCATGCGCCTCCTGCAACAACAAAAGACGAACGGAGCTAGCTGGAATGCATAGCTTGTTAGCACGAAACACAAATCCATCGTTAACAACAAACTTGTTCCACATTCTTCCTTCTTTACAATTCTGCATTACATCTTTAAAATCAGCATCATGTACATATTGATCTTTGATGGTCTCCAAACCAAATATTTTGAAGTCAAGTTGTGAAAGCATAGTATAGCGACGAGACAATGCATCAGCAATAACATTTTCTTTTCCCTTCTTGTGTTTAATGACATAAGGGAAAGTCTCAATGAATTCAACCCATTTAGCATGTCTACAATTCAGTTTAGCTTGACTTTTAATATGTTTCAAAGATTCATGATCAGAATGTATAACAAATTCTTTGGGCCATAAATAATGTTGTCATGTTTCTAAAGTCCGAACAAGAGCATATAATTCTTTACCATAAGTAGAATAATTCAGACTAGGCCCACTCAATTTTTCAGAAAAGTATGCAACAGGTTTGCCATCTTGTAATAACACACCTCCTAATCCAATTCCACTAGCATCACATTCAAGCTCAAAAGTCTTATTAAAATCAGGAAGTTGGAGTAAAGGAGCATGTGTCAACTTATCTTTCAATACCGTGAAGGCTTCTTCCTGTGCGGTACACCAAAGAAAAGGCACATCTTTCTTTGTAAGCTCATTGAGAGGTGCAACAATGGTGCTGAAATCTCTCACAAAACGCCTATAGAATCCAGCGAGGCCAAGAAAACTCCTCACTTGTGTGACCGTTTTGGGCTGCGGCCAACTCTCAATAGCTTCAATCTTGGCTTTATCAACTTCAATTCCCTGTGGAGTAACAACATAGCCAAGAAAAGATACTCGGTCGGTGCAAAAGGTGCACTTCCCAAGGTTACCAAACAAACGTGCATCACGTAGAGCAATAAAAACAGCACATAAATGTTCCAAATATCTTTCCAAAGATCTGCTATAAATCAATATGTCATCAAAGTAAACTACCACAAATCGTCCAATGAAAGCACGTAAAACTTCGTTCATTAATCTCATGAAAGTACTAGGTGCATTAGTAACCCAAAAGGCATGACTAACCACTCATATAATACAAACTTAGTTTTAAATGCTGTTTTCCATTCATCTCCCAATTTCATACAAATTTGATGGTAGCCACTACGCAAATCAACTTTGGAGAATATTGTAGAGCCACCCAATTCATCAAGCATATCATCTAGCCTAGGAATAGGATGACGATAACGAATAGTAATATTATTAATGCCTCTACAATTGATAGAGGCGGGGTGTCCCGATCTTTCGATGAGATGATAACTATCGATTTGGTGGAGACGACTTTGACGATCCGACTACAAACATGCACGACGTTGCGCCTTAGCAATCGCTAAACCAACTCCGAGAGGTTATTGACCACGCCGGAGCACAATCAACCTGACCACGAAGGTCTATTCCTGCAAGCAATCGAAGAACAAGCAAGAATATGATAAAAGCAATCTGAATATTGCGAGTATATATGAAGTATTGATAAAGGTGGGGATCCGTAAGCGGTCTTGGTCTGGTCGTTGGACACAAACGAAGTACACGAAGTTGCAATGGCTAACTTTTAACTAAAAAAATCCCAAGTAAAAGCTACTAGATGAATCTACTTATATAGGAGCAAGGGGTGGCGGCCAAGGAGGTGGGAGGACGTCCCAAGGCAGCCTAAAACTAAATCTAGGTCGTACAAGGCCAATGGGCCCAAGTGGAGGTGATGTAACACCTTTGGACTTGTAGTTTGACTCGGATTCTGCTGCAGCATCAGATTGTTTCGTCTACAACTCAACGCTCCGGACGAATTTGAAGGTGATTCCAATTGGGTTGAAAAGTGCACGAAATCTAGTTTCCAACAAAAAAAGAATCACCCAATTCGGAGTTCGTATGAAAAACTTGTGTGCGTTTTGAGTCAGGTATGTCTGTGCAGTCCGAATCTGAATCCAGAACGTGAGAGACTTGGACTCTATCTTCTCTTGGGCCAAAAGTGACGTGAGAGAACTTTTTGGACAGCAAATAAACATCTCTTTCTTCCTTATCTTCATATGTGGATTGTACAAATGTCCCATACACCTGCAATTAGACAAAACACAAAAGTGTGTGAAGTATTTTTGTTCTGGATAACATAAATAGATTATTGAATAGTTTGCACTAGAAATCACCTGACAAATATGCATATATGCAATATTTTTGGTCATATCCAAGGTAGTCATGTCCTCATCATCCTCCCCTTCTTGAAAATAAAGCCGTCCTCGGCGTTGCTTAATCTGAAATGTGGCTAACAAACGAGACAAGGTGTACATGTTGTATATGTATATGTCATCCATTTTTACTTCCCTTGATTTTTGCATATATGACACATGAATAGATGAGTAACTTGCATAGTTCATAAAATCTAAAGCCAAAAAATTAGCACAAGAAGTAGAAGGCATTAAAATATTGCAACTCAGTTTGCACATATAAGTGAAGCTCTTATTCATTTCAAAAGATTGACAATGTTCATCATTAAACCATCCCAACATTGGTGACTAAACCTTACTTGCATCAAATTTACATGCTACAACATGCTTAAATAAGCAAACATGCAATAAGTCATTCAACACAGAATCATCACCAAGATTAGAGGTCATATCAAAATGATTAAACATTGGTTCTTTTGCATCAATAGTTAATTCCATGGGTGCACTCAAAATTGTTGGTATTTCAGTTGTTTGATCACATGGCAAAGTCAAATTATCAACGTAGTCCTCTAAAATAGGTGGTGTGATCAAAGTAGTGGGTAGCTCATCAGATGGTGCATTCAAATTGACAAGGCATTCATCATTCTCATGTAGAGATGGAAGATCAGTACCTTTGTCATTACCTCTTATGATCAACTCAGATGATGTAGCCACTCTCGGGGGCGATGTGTCACATGGTGGAGGTGATGTAGTCCTGACAACAACGGATGTGGTTGTCATAGTATGCCTAGTAGTTGAAGGAACAATCATATCAACTCTTGGAATGTGCACCGTGCGCTTGTTCTCCTCGTGGCCAACACGTCGTTTTATTTCCTGTTCAGCTTTGCAAGCAAGATGAAACAAATGGTCCATAGGATAACACTCTTCCTGAATTAGTATCTCTTGAATATCATGGTTTAATCCTCCCCAAAATCTATCCATAAAATCATCTTCACTTTCTTCTAAAGAGGAATGCAACAAGGTAGTTTGTAAATCATCATAATATTTTGTTACAGTTTCACTACCTTGTTTTAAGTGTTGCAACTTCTTAATCATGTCACGAGTATAATAAGCAGGGACGAAAGTATGTCGCATGGCAAGTTTCAAATCATCCCAAGTAGTAGGTATATAATCAGGGTGTAACCGACAATATTCACTCCACCAAACCAAAGCATAACCAGTGAAAGAACCAACCGCAACCTTAACCTTTTTATGTTCATTGAAATTATGGGAAGCAAATATATTTTTTATGTCGAACTCCCATTCAATATATAAAGCAGGTTTAAAACGGCCATTAAATGATGGTATAGATACATTAACCTGATCATGTGCATTTGGATGTTTGTGCACCTCTCGTGACGGTTGTGGTATTTGTAAAGGTGGTGGCACGTCTCCCGCGATCGACAAAGCCCATGAATTGACTCTGGATCCTGTCATGATTAGTAGAACAAGAAACAAAACCCAAAAATAATGTTCCTATAACTACTAGGATGTGGTGGTAAAACGCTCACAGTAAAGCAAATATCAATGTCTTACAAGTTCTTACCATGCAGCAGGCGGTGATCGGCAACCAGCAGTGTCAAGTAACTCCGAATATTGAGTAAAGCGATTGCCAGGGGAGCGTACGTATACACGGTGTAGAAATATGTGGAGCTGGGTTGGCTATATATGGTAGCAAAAGATTAGCAATAATCAATTCAAAGATGCAATGTTGAATAAACGCTCAACGACGGTACTGTGCTGGTCCTAGGCTAGACCGAACTAGAGACGCGAGCCTAGAACACTAATGAGGTCACGTCGTAGCACAACCAGCATCAATGAAGGATACAAAGTAGCTCTGGACAGCAAGATATAAGTGAAGATCAAAACGGCAGTAAAGATAATGATGTGAAACAATAGCCAAGCTGTTTTACTGAACAGTGCACAAAACAGATTCCAATCCGAATTCAGGTACGAGATTGATTCTAGATAGATCCAATTTTTTTCTTCTCTCTTTTTTTTCTCACGCTTTTTTTTTCTTTTTCTTCTCCATCTTTTTCTTGTTTTTCTTTCCTTTTTTCTCTTTTTTTTTTCTTTATCTTCTTTTTCTCCCTCTTTCCAAGATAAACTAGATAAGATGCAGATTCGATCAGGCGAAGATGTGAGTGACCTCAACTATGATTATGACAATAAACAGTGCGTAGCACGTGGTGGAAATTAGTGGATTGGATGGTGGACAGCGGATGGGATAATGATGCAGCGGCTGCGTGACTAATGTGAACAGAACTCGAAACTCTAAAGGAACTAGACACTAAGACCAGCAACTCGACACGGCGATGCACCCGATAATTCAATAATGCAAACAATGAATAGAAAATTGCAAAGGCTCAGACTGGCTTGGATAAAGGATGAACAGATTTAACTTTTTTTTGTGGCTTTTTCTTGGACAATAGGTAAGAAAATAAATCTAATCTAAGAAAAACTGGAAATTCTCACCGAGCAACCTGAAAACTAATACCACTTGATAGAGGCGGGGTGTCCCGATCTTTCGATGAGATGATAACTATCGATTTGGTGGAGACGACTTTGACGATCCGACTACAAACGTGCACGACGTTGCGCCTTAGCAATCGCTAAACCAACTCCGAGAGGTTATTGACCACGCCTGATGAGGACATGACTACCTTGGATATGACCAAAAATATTGCAAATATGCATATTTGTCAGGTGATTTCTAGTGCAAACTATTCAATAATCTATTTATGTTATCCAGAACAAAAATACTTCACACACTTTTGTGTTTTGTCTAATTGCAGGTGTATGGGACATTTGTACAATCCACATATGAAGATAAGGAAGAAAGAGATATTTATTTGCTGTCCAAAAAGTTCTCTCACGTCACTTTTGGCCCAAGAGAAGATAGAGTCCAAGTCTCTCACGTTCTGGATTCAGATTCGGACTGCACAGACACACCTGACTCAAAACGCACACAAGTTTTTCATACGGACTCTGAATTGGGTGATTCTTTTTTTGTTGGAAATTAGATTTCGTGCACTTTCCAAACCAATTGGAATCACCTTCAAATTCGTCCGGAGCGTTGAGTTGTGGACGAAACAATCTGATGCTGCAGCAGAATCCGAGTCAAACTACAAGTCCAAAGGTGTTACATCACCTCCACTTGGGCCCATTGGCCTTGTACGACCTAGATTTAGTTTTAGGCTGCCTTGGGACGTCCTCCCACCTCCTTGGCCGCCACCCCTTGCTCCTATATAAGTAGATCCATCTAGTAGCTTTTCCTTGGGATTTGTTTAGTTAAAAGTTAGCCATTGCAACTTCGTGTACTTCATTTGTGTCCAACGACCAGACCAAGACCGCTTACGGATCCCCACCTTTATCGATACTTCATATATACTCGCAATATTCAGATTGCTTTTATCATATTCTTGCTTGTTCTTCGATTACTTGCAGGAATAGACCTTCGTGGTCAGGTTGATCGTGCTCCAGCGTGGTCAATAACCTCAGGAGATTGGTTTAGCGATTGCTAAGGCGCAACGTCGTGCATGTTTGTAGTCGGATCGTCAAAGTCGTCTCCACCAAATCGATAGTATCATCTCATCGAAAGATCGGGACACCCTCGCCTCTATCAAGTGGTATCAGTTTTCAGGTTGCTCGGTGAGAATTTCCAGTTTTCCTAGATTAGATTTATTTTCTTACCTATTGTCCAAGAAAAAGCCACACAAAAAAAAGTTAGATCTGTTCATCCTTTATCCAAGCCAGTCTGAGCCTTTGCAATTTTCTATTCATTGCTTGCATAGTTGAATTATCGGTTGCATCGTCGTGTAAGTTGCTGGTCTTAGCGTCTAGTTCCTTTAGAGTTTCGAGTTCTGTTCACATTAGTCACGCCGCCGCTGCATCATTATCCCTTCCGCTGTCCACCATCCCATCTATTAATTTCCACCACGTGCTACGCACTGTTCATTGTCATAATCATAGTTGAGGTCATTCACATCTTCGCCTGATCCAATCTGCATCTTATCTAGTTTGTCTTGAAAAAAAAAGATAGAAAAAAAAAGAGAAAAAGGAAAAAAAAAGAAAAAGAGGGAGAAGAAAAAGAAAAAAAAAGCGTGAGAAAAAAAAGAGAGAAGAAAAAAAATTGGATCTATCTAGAATTAATCTCGTACCTGAATTCGGATTGGAATCTGTTTTGCGCACTGTTCAGTAAAACAGGTGTATCTTCCTCATACGAAGTCCGTTTTGGCTCCGTGAGTACTCAAATTGAAGATAGCGACGAGCCGCATCTAAATAGTTGCAGAAGCTAGTTCAATATTTGACACCTCAAAATCGGCTTCTAAATAGGTCTTTTTGCCCTCCGAAGTTCATGAACACAGCTTGTTCCAATTTTTTAGGCCAGTTTTAGAATTCTTTGACTCCTCATATCAACTCGGAATTGAGTGATTCTTTTTGCATTGGAAAGCTTGAGTTAGTAGCATTCTTTGAAAGAATTTATCAGCAAATTGTCTCAAACTTTTCAAGAGGAAAGTTGGAGAGAGAGTTGTTGTATATCCTGCTTGGCAGTTGTTTTTCATCATTATCTTCACTGCCGTTGTGATCTTCACTTATATCTTGCTGTCAAGAGCTACTTAGTATCCTTAATTGATGCTAGTTGTGCTACGCCGTGACCTCATTAGTGTTCTAGGCTCGCGTCTCTAGTCCGGTCTAGCCTAGGACCAGCACAGTACCGTCGTTGAGCGTTTATTCAACATTGCATCTTTGAATTGATTATTGCTAATCTTTTGCTACCATATATAGCCAACCCAGCTCCACATATTTCTACACCGTGTATACGTACGCTCCCCTGGCAATCGCTTTACTCAATATTCGGAGTTACTTGACACCGCTGGTTGCTGATCACCGCCTGCTGCATGGTAAGAACTTGTAAGACATTGATATTTGCTTTACTGTGAGCGTTTTACCACCACATCCTAGTAGTTATAGGAACATTATTTTTGGGTTTTGTTTCTTGTTCTACTAATCATGACAGGATCCAGAGTCAATTCATGGGCTTTGTCGATCGCGGGAGACGTGCCACCACCTTTGCAAATACCACAACCGTCACGAGAGGTGCACAAACATCCAAATGCACATGATCAGTTTAATGTATCTATACCACCATTTAATGGCCGTTTTAAACCTGCTTTATATATTGAATGGGAGTTCGACATAAAAAATATATTTGCTTCCCATAATTTCAATGAACATAAAAAGGTTAAGGTTGCGGTTGGTTCTTTCACTGGTTATGCTTTGGTTTGGTGGAGTGAATATTGTCGGTTACACCCTGATTATATACCTACTACTTGGGATGATTTGAAACTTGCCATGCGACATACTTTCGTCCCTTCTTATTATACTCGTGACATGATTAAGAAGTTGCAACACTTAAAACAAGGTAGTGAAACTGTAACAAAATATTATGATGATTTACAAACTACCTTGTTGCATTCATCTTTAGAAGAAAGTGAAGATGATTTTATGGATAGATTTTGGGGAGGATTAAACCGTGATATTCAAGAGATACTAATTCATGAAGAGTGTTATCCTATGGACCATTTGTTTCATCTTGCTTGCAAAGCTGAACAGGAAATAAAACGACGTGTTGGCCACGAGGAGAACAAGCGCACGGTGCACATTCCAAGAGTTGATATGATTGTTCCTTCAACTACTAGGCATACTATGACAACCACATCCGTTGTTGTCAGGACTACATCACCTCCACCATGTGACACATCGCCCCCGAGAGTGGCTACATCATCTGAGTTGATCATAAGAGGTAATGAAAAAGGTACTGATCTTCCATCTCTACATGAGAATGATGAATGCCTTGTCAATTTGAATGCACCATCTGATGAGCTACCCACTACTTTGATCACACCACCTATTTTAGAGGACTACGTTGATAATTTGACTTTGCCATGTGATCAAACAACTGAAATACCAACAATTTTGAGTGCACCCATTGAATTAACTATTGATGCAAAAGAACCAATGTTTAATCATTTTGATAGAGCTCTAATCTTGGTGATGATTCTGTGTTGAATGACTTATTGCATGTTTGCTTATTTAAGCATGTTGTAGCATGTAAATTTGATGCAAGTAAGGTTTATTCACCAATGTTGGGATGGTTTAATGATGAACATTGTCAATCTTTTGAAATGAATAAGAGCTTCACTTATATGTGCAAACTGAGTTGCAATATTTTCATGCCTTCTACTTCTTGTGCTAATTTTTTGGCTTTAGATTTTATGAACTATGCAAGTTACTCATCTATTCATGTGTCATATATGCAAAAATCAAGGGAAGTAAAAATGGATGACATATACATATACAACATGTACACCTTGTCTCTTTTGTTAGCCACATTTCAGATTAAGCAACGCCGAGGACGGCTTTATTTTCAAGAAGGGGAGGATGATGAGGACATGACAACCTTGGATATGATCAAAAATATTGCATATATGCATATTTGTCAGGTGATTTCTAGTGGAAACTATTCAATAATCTATTTATGTTATCCAGAACAAAAATACTTCACACACTTTTGTGTTTTGTCTAATTGCAGGTGTATGGGACATTTGTACAATCCACATATGAAGATAAGGAAGAAAGAGATATTTATTTGCTGTCCAAAAAGTTCTCTCACGTCACTTTTGGCCCAAGAGAAGATAGAGTCCAAGTCTCTCACGTTCTGGATTCAGATTCGGACTGCACAGACACACCTGACTCAAAACGCACACAAGTTTTTCATACGGACTCCGAATTGGGTGATTCTTTTTTTGTTGGAAACTAGATTTCGTGCACTTTCCAACCCAATTGGAATCACCTTCAAATTCGTCCGGAGCGTTGAGTTGTGGACGAAACAATCTGATGCTGCAGCAGAATCCGAGTCAAACTACAAGTCCAAAGGTGTTACATCACCTCCACTTGGGCCCATTGGCCTTGTACGACCTAGATTTAGTTTTAGGCTGCCTTGGGACGTCCTCCCACCTTCTTGGCCGCCACCCCTTGCTCCTATATAAGTAGATCCACCTAGTAGCTTTTCCTTGCGATTTGTTTAGTTAAAAGTTAGCCATTGCGACTTCGTGTACTTCGTTTGTGTCCAACGACCAGACCAAGACCGCTTACGGATCCCCACCTTTATCGATACTTCATATATACTCGCAATATTCAGATTGCTTTTATCATATTCTTGCTTGTTCTTCGATTGCGTGCAGGAATAGACCTTCGTGGTCAGGTTGATCGTGCTCCAGCGTGGTCAATAACCTCAGGAGATTGGTTTAGCGATTGCTAAGGCGCAACGTCGTGCATGTTTGTAGTCGGATCGTCAAAGTCGTCTCCACCAAATCGATAGTATCATCTCATCGAAAGATCGGGACACCCTCGCCTCTATCAACGCCGGAGCACAATCAACCTGACCACGAAGGTCTATTCCTGCAAGCAATCGAAGAACAAGCAAGAATTTGATAAAAGCAATCTGAATATTGCGAGTATATATGAAGTATTGATAAAGGTGGGGATCTGTAAGCGGTCTTGGTCTGGTCGTTGGACACAAACGAAGTACACGAAGTTGCAATGGCTAACTTTTAACTAAACAAATCCCAAGTAAAAGCTACTAGATGGATCTACTTATATAGGAGCAAGGGGTGGCGGCCAAGGAGGTGGGAGGACGTCCCAAGGCAGCCTAAAACTAAATCTAGGTCGTACAAGGCCAATGGGCCCAAGTGGAGGTGATGTAACACCTTTGGACTTGTAGTTTGACTCGGATTCTGCTGCAGCATCAGATTGTTTCGTCCACAACTCAACGCTCCGGACGAATTTGAAGGTGATTCCAATTGGGTTGGAAAGTGCACGAAATCTAGTTTCCAACAAAAAAAGAATCACCCAATTCGGAGTTCGTATGAAAAACTTGTGTGCGTTTTGAGTCAGGTATGTCTGTGCAGTCCGAATCTGAATCCAGAACGTGAGAGACTTGGACTCTATCTTCTCTTGGGCCAAAAGTGACGTGAGAGAACTTTTTGGACAGCAAATAAACATCTCTTTCTTCCTTATCTTCATATGTGGATTGTACAAATGTCCCATACACCTGCAATTAGACAAAACACAAAAGTGTGTGAAGTATTTTTGTTCTGGATAACATAAATAGATTATTGAATAGTTTGCACTAGAAATCACCTGACAAATATGCATATATGCAATATTTTTGGTCATATCCAAGGTAGTCATGTCGTCATCAACAATCAACACACATACGTGATGTACCATCCTTTTTCGGCACTAGAATAATAGGAACAGCACAAGGACTAAGGGATTCGCGTATATAACTTTTGTCGAGAAGCTCTTGTACTTGACGCATAATCTCCTTCGTCTCCTCTGGATTGGTACGGTATGGTGCACGGTTTGGCAGTGAAGCACCGGGAATTAAGTCAATCTGATGCTCAATCCCTCGAATAGGCGGTAATCCCGGTGGCACGTCTTGTGGAAAAACGTCACGAACTCCTGCAAAATGTTAGTGACAGCAGGAGGCAAAGAGGAAGGCACGTCCTCGAATGAAAATAATGCCTCTTTGCACACAAAAGCATAGCAAACAGATTTGCTGAAATCTAGCTCATCAATATCAGATTTGGTGGCAAATAAACATGCACTTTTCAATTTAATTTCGGAAGCAACACTAGATGGTTTATTATTAGGCTTCATTTGTTGCTCAAATTCTTTTGCCACAATCTGATTTTCACTCTTATTCTTCTCCTTTTTGCTTTATTAGCTCTATTAATATCATCTTTCAAAATGGAATCAGGAGTCATAGGAAGCAAAGTAATATTTTTATCCTTATGAACAAGAGTATAGTGATTGTTTCTACCATGGTGTACAGAATTTTTATCAAATTGCCATGGTCTACCTGATGAGGACATGACTACCTTGGATATGACCAAAAATATTGCATATATGCATATTTGTCAGGTGATTTCTAGTGCAAACTATTCAATAATCTATTTATGTTATCCAGAACAAAAATACTTCACACACTTTTGTGTTTTGTCTAATTGCAGGTGTATGGGACATTTGTACAATCTACATATGAAGATAAGGAAGAAAGAGATGTTTATTTGCTGTCCAAAAAGTTCTCTCACGTCACTTTTGGCCCAAGAGAAGATAGAGTCCAAGTCTCTCACGTTCTGGATTCAGATTCGGACTGCACAGACATACCTGACTCAAAACACACACAAGTTTTTCATACGGACTTCGAATTGGGTGATTCTTTTTTTGTTGGAAACTAGATTTCGTGCACTTTCCAACCCAATTGGAATCACCTTCAAATTCGTCCGGAGAGTTGAGTTGTGGACGAAACAATCTGATGCTGCAGCAGAATCCGAGTCAAACTACAAGTCCAAAGGTGTTACATCACCTCCACTTGGGCCCATTGGCCTTGTACGACCTAGATTTAGTTTTAGGCTGCCTTGGGACGTTCTCCCACCTCCTTGGCCGCCACCCCTTACTCCTATATAAGTAGATCCATCTAGTAGCTTTTTCCTGGGGATTTGTTTAGTTAAAAGTTAGCCATTGCAACTTCGTGTACTTCGTTTGTGTCCAACGACCAGACCAAGACCGCTTACGGATCCCCACCTTTATCAATACTTCATATATATACTCGCAATATTCAGATTGCTTTTATTAAATTCTTGCTTGTTCTTCGATTGCTTGCAGGAATAGACCTTCGTGGTCAGGTTGATTGTGCTTCGGCGTGGTCAATAACCTTTCGGAGTTGGTTTAGCGATTGCTAAGGCGCAACGTCGTGCACGTTTGTAGTCGGATCGTCAAAGTCATCTCCACCAAATCGATAGTTATCATCTCATCGAAAGATCGGGACACCCCGCCTCTATCAAGTGGTATCAGTTTTCAGGTTGCTCGGTGAGAATTTCCAGTTTTCCTAGATTAGATTTATTTTCTTACCTATTGTCCAAGAAAAAGCCACAAAAAAGAGTTAGATCTATTCATCCTTTGTCCTAGCCAGACTGAGCCTTTGCAATTTTCTTTTCATTGTTTGCATTACTGAATTACCGGTTGCATCGCCGTGTCGAGTTGCTGGTCTTAGTGTCTAGTTCCTTTAGAGTTTTGAGTTCTGTTCACATTAGTCACGCAGCCGCTGCATCATTATCCCATCCGCTGTCCACCATCCCATCCACCAATTTCCACCACGTGCTACGCACTGTTTATTGTCATAATCATAGTTGAGGTCACTCACATCTTCGCCTGATCGAATCTGCATCTTATCTAGTTTGTCTTGGAAAGAGGGAGAAAAAGAAGATAAAGAAAAAAAAGAGAAAAAAGGAAAGAAAAAAAAAGAGGGAGAAGAAAAAAAATTGGATCTATCTAGAATCAATCTCGTACCTGAATTCGGATTGGAATCTGTTTTACGCACTGTTCAGTAAAACAGGTGTATCTTCCTCATACGAAGTCTGTTTTGGCTCCGTGAGTACTCAAATTGAAGATAGCGATGAGCCGCATCTAAATAGTTGCAGAAGCTAGTTCAATATTTGACACCTCAAAATAGGCTTCTAAATAGGTCTTTTTGCCCTCCGAAGTTCGTGAACACAGCTTGTTCCAATTTTTCAGGCCAGTTTTAGAATTCTTTGACTCCTCATATCAACTCGGAATTGAGTGATTCTTTTTGCATTGGAAAGCTTGAGTTAGTAGCATTCTTTGAAAGAATTTATCAGAAAATTGTCTCAAACTTTTCAAGAGGAAAGTTGGAGAGAGAGTTGTTGTATATCCCTTGGCAGTTGTTTTTCATCATTATCTTCACTGCCGTTGTGATCTTCACTTATATCTTGCTGTCAAGAGCTACTTAGTATCCTTCATTGATGCTAGTTGTGCTACGTCGTGACCTTATTAGTGTTCTAGGCTCGCGTCTCTAGTCCGGTCTAGCCTAGGACCAGCACAGTACCGTCGTTGAGCGTTTATTCAACATTGCATCTTTGAATTGATTATTGCTAATATTTTGCTACCATATATAGCCAACCCAGCTCCACATATTTCTACACCGTGTATACGTACGCTCCCCTGGCAATCGCTTTACTCAATATTCGGAGTTACTTGACACCGCTGGTTGCCGATCACTGCCTGCTGCATGGTAAGAACTTGTAAGACATTGATATTTGCTTTACTGTGAGCGTTTTACTACCACATCCTAGTAGTTATAGGAACATTATTTTTGGGTTTTGTTTCTTGTTCTACTAATCATGACAGGATCCAGAGTCAATTCATGGGCTTTGTCGATCGCGGGAGACGTGCCACCACCTTTGCAAATACCACAACCGTCACGAGAGGTGCACAAACATTCAAATGCACATGATCAGGTTAATGTATCTATACCACCATTTAATGGCCGTTTTAAACCTGCTTTATATATTGAATGGGAGTTCGACATAAAAAATATATTTGCTTCCCATAATTTCGATGAACATAAAAAGGTTAAGGTTGCGGTTGGTTCTTTCACTGGTTATGCTTTGGTTTGGTGGAGTGAATATTGTCGGTTACACCCTGATTATATACCTACTACTTGGGATGATTTGAAACTTGCCATGCGACATACTTTCGTCCCTGCTTATTATACTCGTGACATGATTAAGAAGTTGCAACACTTAAAACAAGGTAGTGAAACTGTAACAAAATATTATGATGATTTACAAAGTACCTTGTTGCATTCCTCTTTAGAAGAAAGTGAAGATGATTTTATGGATAGATTTTGGGGAGGATTAAACCGTGATATTCAAGAGATACTAATTCATGAAGAGTGTTATCCTATGGACCATTTGTTTCATCTTGCTTGCAAAGCTGAATAGGAAATAAAACGACGTGTTGGCCACGAGGAGAACAAGCGCATGGTGCACATTCCAAGAGTTGATATGATTGTTCCTTCAACTACTAGGCATACTATGACAACCACATCCGTTGTTGTCAGGACTACATCACCTCCACCATGTGACACATCGCCCTCGAGAGTGGCTACATCATCTGAGTTGATCATAAGAGGTAATGACAAAGGTACTGATCTTCCATCTCTACATGAGAATGATGAATGCCTTGTCAATTTGAATGCACCATCTGATGAGCTACCCACTACTTTGATCACACCACCTATTTTAGAGGACTACGTTGATAATTTGACTTTGCCATGTGATCAAACAACTGAAATACCAACAATTTTGAGTGCACCCATTGAATTAACTATTGATGCAAAAGAACCAATGTTTAATCATTTTGATATGACCTCTAATCTTGGTGATGATTCTGTGTTGAATGACTTATTGCATGTTTGCTTATTTAAGCATGTTGTAGCATATAAATTTGATGCAAGTAAGGTTTATTCACCAATGTTGGGATGGTTTAATGATGAACATTGTCAATATTTTGAAATGAATAAGAGCTTCACTTATATGTGCAAACTGAGTTGCAATATTTTCATGCCTTCTACTTCTTGTGCTAATTTTTTGGCTTTAGATTTTATGAACTGTGCAAGTTACTCATCTATTCATGTGTCATATATGCAAAAATAAAGGGAAGTAAAAATGGATGACATATACATATACAACATGTACACCTTGTCTCTTTTGTTAGCCACATTTCAGATTAAGCAACGCCGAGGACGGCTTTATTTTCAAGAAGGGGAGGATGATGAGGACATGACTACCTTGGATATGACCAAAAATATTGCATATATGCATATTTGTCAGGTGATTTCTAGTGCAAACTATTCAATAATCTATTTATGTTATCCAGAACAAAAATACTTCACACACTTTTGTGTTTTGTCTAATTGCAGGTGTATGGGATATTTGTACAATCCACATATGAAGATAAGGAAGAAAGAGATGTTTATTTGCTGTCCAAAAAGTTCTCTCACGTCACTTTTGGCCCAAGAGAAGATAGAGTCCAAGTCTCTCACGTTCTGGATTCAGATTCGGACTGCACAGACACACCTGACTCAAAACGCACACAAGTTTTTCATACGGATTCCGAATTGGGTGATTCTTTTTTTGTTGGAAACTAGATTTCGTGCACTTTCCAACCCAATTGGAATCACCTTCAAATTCGTCCGGAGCGTTGAGTTGTGGACGAAACAATCTGATGCTGCAGCAGAATCCGAGTCAAACTACAAGTCCAAAGGTGTTACATCACCTCCACTTGGGCCCATTGGCCTTGTACGACCTAGATTTAGTTTTAGGCTGCCTTGGGACGTCCTCCCACCTCCTTGGCCACCACCCCTTGCTCCTATATAAGTAGATCCATCTAGTAGCTTTTCCTTGGGATTTGTTTAGTTAAAAGTTAGCCATTGCAACTTCGTGTACTTCGTTTGTGTCCAACGACCAGACCAAGACCGCTTTCGGATCCCCACCATTATCAATACCTCATATATATTTGCAATATTCAGATTGCTTTATCATATTCTTGCTCGTTCTTCGATTGCTTGCAGGAATAGACCTTCGTGGTCAGGCTGACCGTGCTTCCGGCATCGTCAGTAACCTCAGGGGATTGGTTTAGCGATTGCTAAGGCGCAACGTCGTGCACGTTTGTAGTCGGATCGTCAAAGTCATCTCCACCAAATCGATAGTTATCATCTCATCGAAAGATCGGGACACCCCCGCCTCTATCAAGTGGTATCAGTTTTCAGGTTGCTCGGTGAGAATTTCCAGTTTTTCCTAGATTAGATTTATTTTCTTACCTATTGTCCAAGAAAAAGCCACAAAACAAAAGTTAGATCTATTCATCCTTTGTCCTAGCCAGACTGAGCCTTTGCAATTTTCTTTTCATTGTTTGCATTATTGAATTATCGGTTGCATCGCCGTGTCGAGTTGCTGGTCTTAGTGTCTAGTTCCTTTAGAGTTTCGAGTTCTGTTCACATTAGTCACGCAGCCGCTGCATCATTATGCCATCCGCTGTCCACCATCCCATCCACCAATTTCCACCATGTGCTACGCACTGTTTATTGTCATAATCATAGTTGAGGTCACTCACATCTTCGCCTGATCGAATCTGCATCTTATCTAGTTTTTCTTGGAAAGAGGGAGAAAAAGAAGATAAAGAAAAAAAATAGAGAAAAAAGGAAAGAAAAAAAAAAGAAAAAGAGGGAGAAGAAAAAGAAAAAAAAGCGTGAGAAAAAAGAGAGAAGAAAAAAAATTGGATCTATCTAGAATCAATCTCGTACCTGAATTCGGATTGGAATCTGTTTTGTGCACTGTTCAGTAAAACAGCTTGGCTATTGTTTCACATCATTATCTTTACTACTGTTGTGATCTTCACTTATATCTTGCTGTCAAGAGCTACTTAGTATCCTTCATTGATGCTAGTTGTGCTACGCCGTGACCTCATTAGTGTTCTAGGCTCGCGTCTCTAGTCCGGTCTAGCCTAGGACCAGCACAGTACCGTCGTTGAGCGTTTATTCAACATTGCATCTTTGAATTGATTATTGCTAATCTTTTGCTACCATATATAGCCAACCCAGCTCCACATATTTCTACACCGTGTATACGTACGCTCCCCTGGCAATCGCTTTACTCAATATTCGGAGTTACTTGACACCGCTGGTTGCCGATCACCGCCTGCTGCATGGTAAGAACTTGTAAGACATTGATATTTGCTTTACTGTGAGCGTTTTACCACCACATCCTAGTAGTTATAGGAACATTATTTTGGGGTTTTGTTTCTTGTTCTACTAATCATGACAGGATCCAGAGTCAATTCATGGGCTTTGTCGATCGTGGGAGACGTGCCACCACCTTTGCAAATACCACAACCGTCACGAGAGGTGCACAAACATCCAAATGCACATGATCAGGTTAATGTATCTATACCACCATTTAATGGCCGTTTTAAACCTGCTTTATATATTGAATGGGAGTTCGACGTAAAAAATATATTTGCTTCCCATAATTTCGATGAACATAAAAAGGTTAAGGTTGTGGTTGGTTCTTTCACTGGTTATGCTTTGGTTTGGTGGAGTGAATATTGTCAGTTACACCCTGATTATATACCTACTACTTGGGATGATTTGAAACTTGCCATGCGACATACTTTCGTCCCTGCTTATTATACTCGTGACATGATTAAGAAGTTGCAACACTTAAAACAAGGTAGTGAAACTGTAACAAAATATTATGATGATTTACAAACTACCTTGTTGCATTCCTCTTTAGAAGAAAGTGAAGATGATTTTATGGATAGATTTTGGGGAGGATTAAACCGTGATATTCAAGAGATACTAATTCATGAAGAGTGTTATCCTATGGACCATTTGTTTCATCTTGCTTGCAAAGCTGAACAGGAAATAAAACGACGTGTTGGCCACGAGGAGAACAAGCGCACGGTGCACATTCCAAGAGTTGATATGATTGTTCCTTCAACTACTAGGCATACTATGACAACCACATCCGTTGTTGTCAGGACTACACCACCTCCACCATGTGACACATCGCCCCCGAGAGTGGCTACATCATCTGAGTTGATCATAAGAGGTAATGACAAAGGTACTGATCTTCCATCTCTACATGAGAATGATGAATGCCTTATCAATTTGAATGCACCATCTGATGAGCTACCCACTACTTTGATCACACCACCTATTTTAGAGGACTACGTTGATAATTTGACTTTGCCATGTGATCAAACAACTGAAATACCAACAATTTTGAGTGCACCCATTGAATTAACTATTGATGCAAAAGAACCAATGTTTAATCATTTTGATATGACCTCTAATCTTGGTGATGATTCTGTGTTGAATGACTTATTGCATGTTTGCTTATTTAAGCATGTTGTAGCATGTAAATTTGATGCAAGTAAGGTTTAGTCACCAATGTTGGGATGGTTTAATGATGAACATTGTCAATCTTTTGAAATGAATAAGAGCTTCACTTATATGTGCAAACTGAGTTGCAATATTTTAATGCCTTCTACTTCTTGTGCTAATTTTTTGGCTTTAGATTTTATGAACTATGCAAGTTACTCATCTATTCATGTGTCATATATGCAAAAATCAAGGGAAGTAAAAATGGATGACATATACATATACAACATGTACACCTTGTCTCGTTTGTTAGCCACATTTCAGATTAAGCAACGCCGAGGACGGCTTTATTTTCAAGAAGGGGAGGATGATGAGGACATGACTACCTTGGATATGACCAAAAATATTGCATATATGCATATTTGTCAGGTGATTTCTAGTGCAAACTATTCAATAATCTATTTATGTTATCCAGAACAAAAATACTTCACACACTTTTGTGTTTTGTCTAATTGCAGGTGTATGGGACATTTGTACAATCCACATATGAAGATAAGGATGAAAGAGATGTTTATTTGCTGTCCAAAAAGTTCTCTCACGTCACTTTTGGCCCAAGAGAAGATAGAGTCCAAGTCTCTCACGTTCTGGATTCAGATTCGGACTGCACAGACATACCTGACTCAAAACGCACACAAGTTTTTCATACGGACTCCGAATTGGGTGATTCTTTTTTTGTTGGAAACTAGATTTCGTGCACTTTCCAACCCAATTGGAATCACCTTCAAATTCGTCCGGAGCGTTGAGTTGTGGACGAAACAATCTGATGCTGCAGCAGAATCCGAGTCAAACTACAAGTCCAAAGGTGTTACATCACCTCCACTTGGGCCCATTGGCCTTGTACGACCTAGATTTAGTTTTAGGCTGCCTTGGGACGTTCTCCCACCTCCTTGGCTGCCACCCCTTACTCCTATATAAGTAGATCCATCTAGTAGCTTTTTCCTGGGGATTTGTTTAGTTAAAAGTTAGCCATTGCAACTTCGTGTACTTCGTTTGTGTCCAACGACCAGACCAAGACCGCTTACGGATCCCCACCTTTATCAATACTTCATATATATACTCGCAATATTCAGATTGCTTTTATTAAATTCTTGCTTGTTCTTCGATTGCTTGCAGGAATAGACCTTCGTGGTCAGGTTGATTGTGCTTCGGCGTGGTCAATAACCTTTCGGAGTTGGTTTAGCGATTGCTAAGGCGCAACGTCGTGCACGTTTGTAGTCGGATCGTCAAAGTCGTCTCCACCAAATCGATAGTTATCATCTCATCGAAAGATCGAGACACCGCGCCTCTATCACTACCAAGTAATAAGGAACATGCTTGCATAGGTACCACATCACAATCAACATAATCAGCATATGTAGATATACTAAAATGCACACGAACAGTACGTGTTACCTTAACCTTGCCGCTGTTGTTGAACCATTGGATGTAGTAAGGATCTGGATGTGGTCTTGTGGTGAGAGAAAGCTTCTCCACCATCTCCATGCTAGCCAAGTTGTTGCAGCTCCCTCCGTCTAATATGACGCGCACAGAACGTTCCTTCACAACTCCCTTGGTATGGAACAAATTTGATGAGGACATCAATACAATTGTTACACCCACAGCCCCTGCTGCTATACATACTGGACCAATTACTAGAGCTCGTGCACGCCAACTAAATTACCAGGTACTTTCGTTTCTTGGTAATGATTCTAATGTTCATGAGAATATGATGCTGCCTAAATTGGATACATTTGTTTTGCTTACAAATGAAGGGCCTAGCTTGGAGAAGGATGAACATTGGAGCAAGAACAAGCATGGAGATGATGGCATGCGCAAGGGGAACAAGAACGGAGTTACAAGTGATGATTTCAGGACTTTGAAGCCACCATAATGGGTGCATGAAGCCTTGGACGAAATATACAAGATGCCACTTCATAAATTTCGTCCCGAGGCTATTTTAGGTGCTGCGTCACCTTATTATTGGGCCAGGCCCATGTAATTTCGAAATACATAAGTATAGGCTATTTTTAGAGTCCGTATGTGTGGGGAAACAAGAGATAGGGTTGATTTCGGACCCCTCCACCAAAGGCCACGAAATTCCCCCCTCTTCCTCCATATATACAGCCCTTAGGGCATCGTTTAAACTTTGGGTTTTGTTTAGATTAAAAGTTCGCCATAGCTGCAACTTCGCGTACTTCGTTTGTGTTCAACGACCAGACAAAGGCGTCACAGAACCCCACCTTGATCAATAAAGCTTTCATCTTATATTCGCAATATCCAGATTGCAATCTCAGTTTCTTGCTTGTTCTTCGTTCGCTCGCAGGAAACAGACCCTCGTGGTCAGGTTGATTGTGCTCCGGCGTGGTCAATAACCTCTCGGAGTTGGTTTAGCGATTGCTAAGGCGCGACGTCCTCGCACGTTCGTAGTCGGATCGTCAAAGTCGACTGCCACCAAAGCGATATCCAACATCTCATCGAAAGACGGGACACCTTTGCCTCTATCAAAATTGTGCCTCTGATTTTGCTCAGCTTGTGTGACCTGCACACTCAAAACACGTTGAGCAACTAAACATTCATACCTGTCAGCGTCTTCAGGAGCCATGTATTGCGTCTCATGATCAGAATCATCTCCACCATGTTCTTCACATGTAATAAGAGCCAATGTCTCCTCATCATAGTCACTAGCGGACTCATATCCACCATCCTCAGTAGCAATCATCACACGCGGAGATTTGCATTCTCTCGCATAATGACCTCCTCCCTTACAACGACGACAAATAATATCACTTGTGTGCCCTATTGATGCCATGGAAGAAGAAGAACTCTGTGGAGGCCCGGCAGGTGCGCTCTTGGCATATAATGGTGGTTGTGCCTGCTTTCCTGTATCACAGATGCAGGTGGCACCTGATGGAGGTGCTGGTGCAGTTGAAGTAGAAGATGCACGCGATGTCTGATGAGGACATGACTACCTTGGATATGACCAAAAATATTGCAAATATGCATATTTGTCAGGTGATTTCTAGTGCAAACTATTCAATAATCTATTTGTGTTATCCAGAACAAAAGTACTTCACACACTTTTGTGTTTTGTCTAATTGCAGGTGTATGGGACATTTGTACAATCCACATATGAAGATAAGGAAGAAAGAGATGTTTATTTGCTGTCCAAAAAGTTCTCTCACGTCACTTTTGGCCCAAGAGAAGATAGAGTCCAAGTCTCTCACGTTCTGGATTCAGATTCGGACTGCACAGACACACCTGACTCAAAACGCACACAAGTTTTTCATACGGACTCCAAATTGGGTGATTCTTTTTTTTGTTGGAAACTAGATTTCGTGCACTTTCCAACCCAATTGGAATCACCTTCAAATTCGTCCGGAGCGTTGAGTTGTGGACGAAACAATCTGATGCTGCAGCAGAATCCGAGTCAAACTACAAGTCCAAAGGTGTTACATCACCTCCACTTGGGCCCATTGGCCTTGTACGACCTAGATTTAGTTTTAGGCTGCTTTGGGACGTCCTCCCACCTCCTTGGCCGCCACCCCTTGCTCCTATATAAGTAGATCCATCTAGTAGCTTTTCCTTGGGATTTGTTTAGTTAAAAGTTAGCCATTGCAACTTCGTGTGCTTCGTTTGTGTCCAACGACCAGACCAAGACCACTTTTCGGATCCCCACCATTATCAATACGTCATACATATTCGCGATATTCAGATTGCTTTTATCATATTCTTGCTTGTTCTTCGATTGCTTGCAGGAACAGACCTTCGTGGTCAGGTTGATCATGCTCCGGCGTGGTCAATAACCTCTCGGAGTTGGTTTAGCGATTGCTAAGGCACAACGTCGTTGCACGTTTGTAGTCGGATCGTCAAAGTCGTCTCCACCAAATCGATAGTTGTCATCTCATCGAAAGATCGGGACACCCCGCCTCTATAAAGTGGTATCAGTTTTCAGGTTGCTCGGTGAGAATTTCCAGTTTTCCTAGATTAGATTTATTTTCTTACCTATTATCCAAGAAAAAGCCACAAAAAAAGTTAGATCTGTTCATCCTTTATCCAAGCCAGTCTGAGCCTTTGCAATTTTCTATTCATTGCTTGCATAGTTGAATTATCGGTTGCATCATCGTGTCAGTTGCTGGTCTTAGTGTCTAGTTCCTTTAGAGTTTCGAGTTCTGTTCACATTAGTCACGCCGCCGCTGCATCATTATCCCTTCCGCCGTCCACCATCCCATCTATTAATTTCCACCATGTGCTACGCCCTGTTTATTGTCATAATCATAGTTGAGGCCACTCACATCTTCGCCTGATCGAATCTGCATCTTACTAGTTTGTCTTGGAAAGAGGGAGAAAAAGAAGATAAAGAAAAAAAAGAGAGAAAAAAGGAAAGAAAAAAAAAAGAAAAAGAGGGAGAAGAAAAAGAAAAAAAAGGCGTGAGAAAAAAAAAGAGAAGAAAAAAAATTGGATCTATCTAGAATCAATCTCGTACCTGAATTCGGATTGGAATCTGTTTTGCGCACTGTTCAGTAAAACAGGTGTATCTTCATCATACGAAGTCCGTTTTTGCTCCGTGAGTACTCAAATTGAAGATAGCGACGAGCCGCATCTAAATAGTTGCAGAAGCTAGTTCAATATTTGACACCTCAAAATCGGCTTCTAAATAGGTCTTTTGGCCCTCTGAAGTTCGTGAACACAGCTTGTTCCAATTTTTTTAGGCCAGTTTTAGAATTCTTTGACTCCTCATATCAACTCGGAATTGAGTGATTCTTTTTGCATTGGAAAGCTTGAGTTAGTAGCATTATTTGAAAGAATTTATCAGGAAATTGTCTCAAACTTTTCAAGAGGAAAGTTGGAGAGAGAGTTGTTGTATATCCTGCTTGGCAGTTGTTTTTCATCATTATCTTCACTGCCGTTGTGATCTTCACTTATATCTTGCTGTCAAGAGCTACTTAGTATCCTTCATAGATGCTAGTTGTGCTACGCCGTGACCTCATTAGTGTTCTAGGCTCGCGTCTCTAGTCCGGTCTAGCCTAGGACCAGCACAGTACCGTCGTTGAGCGTTTATTCAACATTGCATCTTTGAATTGATTATTGCTAATCTTTTGCTACCATATATAGCCAACCCAGCTCCACATATTTCTACATCGTGTATACGTACGATCCCCTGGCAATCGCTTTACTCAATATTCGGAGTTACTTAACACCGTTGGTTGCCGATCACCGCCTGCTGCATGGTAAGAACTTGTAAGACATTGATATTTGCTTTACTGTGAGCGTTTTACCACCACATCCTAGTAGTTATAGGAACATTATTTTTGGGTTTTGTTTCTTGTTCTACTAATCATGACAGGATCCAGAGTCAATTCATGGGCTTTGTCGATCGCGGGAGACGTGCCACCACCTTTGCAAATACCACAACCGTCACGAGAGGTGCACAAACATCCAAATGCACATGATCAGGTTAATGTATCTATACCACCATTTAATGGCCGTTTTAAACCTGCTTTATATATTGAATGGGAGTTCGACATAAAAAATATATTTGCTTCCCATAATTTCAATGAACATAAAAAGGTTAAGGTTGCGGTTGGTTCTTTCACTGGTTATGCTTTGGTTTGGTGGAGTGAATATTGTCGGTTACACCCTGATTATATACCTACTACTTGGGATGATTTGAAACTTGCCATGCGACATACTTTCCTCCCTGCTTATTATACTCGTGACATGATTAAGAAGTTGCAACACTTAAAACAAGGTAGTGAAACTGTAACAAAATATTATGATGATTTACAAACTACCTTGTTGCATTCCTCTTTAGAAGAAAGTGAAGATGATTTTATGGATAGATTTTGGGGAGGATTAAACCGTGATATTCAAGAGATACTAATTCATGAAGAGTGTTATCCTATGGACCATTTGTTTCATCTTGCTTGCAAAGCTGAACAGGAAATAAAACGACGTGTTGGCCACGAGGAGAACAAGCGCACAGTGCACATTCCAAGAGTTGATATGATTGTTCCTTCAACTACTTGGCATACTATGACAACCACATCCGTTGTTGTCAGGACTACATCACCTCCACCATGTGACACATCGCCCCCGAGAGTGGCTACATCATCTGAGTTGATCATAAGAGGTAATGACAAAGGTACTGATCTTCCATCTCTACATGAGAATGATGAATGCCTTGTCAATTTGAATGCACCATCTGATGAGCTACCCACTACTTTGATCACACCACCTATTTTAGAGGACTATGTTGATAATTTGACTTTGCCATGTGATCAAACAACTGAAATACCAACAATTTTGAGTGCACCCATTGAATTAACTATTTATGCAAAAGAACCAATGTTTAATCATTTTGATATGACCTCTAATCTTGGTGATGATTCTGTGTTGAATGACTTATTGCATGTTTGCTTATTTAAGCATGTTGTAGCATGTAAATTTGATGCAAGTAAGGTTTATTCACCAATGTTGGGATGGTTTAATGATGAACATTGTCAATCTTTTGAAATGAATAAGAGCTTCACTTATATGTGCAAACTGAGTTGCAATATTTTCATGTGATAGAGGCAAAGGTGTCCCGTCTTTCGATGAGATGGTGGATTTCGCTTTGGTGGAAGTCGACTTTGACGATCCGACTATGAACGTGCGAGGACGTCGCGCCTTAGCAATCGCTAAACCAACTCCGAGAGGTTATTGACCACGCCGGAGCACGATCAACCTGACCACGAGGGTCTGTTTCCTGCGAGCAAACGAAGAACAAGCAAGAAACTGAGATTGCAATCTGGATATTGCGAATATAAGATGAAAGCTTTATTGATCAAGGTGGGGTTCTGTGACGCCTTTGTCTGGTCGTTGAACACAAACGAAGTACGCGAAGTTGCAGCTATGGCGAACTTTTAATCTAAACAAAACCCAAGGTCTAAACGATGCCCTAAGGGCTGTATATATGGAGGAAGAGGGGGTGGATTTCGTGGCCCTTGGTGGAGGGGTCCGAAATCAACCCTATCTCTTGTTTCCCCACACATACGGACTCTAAAAATAGCCTATACTTATGTATTTCGAAATTACATGGGCCTGGCCCAATAATAAGGTGACGCAGCACCTAAAATAGCCTCGGGATGAAATTTATGAAGTGGCATCTTGTATATTTCGTCCAAGGCTTCATGCACACATTATTGTCGCTTCAAAGTCCTGAAATCATCACTTGTAACTCCGTTCTTGTTCCCCTTGCGCATGCCATCATCTCCATGCTTGTTCTTGCTCCAATGTTCATCCTTCTCCAAGCTAGGCCCTTCATTTGTAAGCAAAACAAATGTATCCAATTTAGGCAGCATCATATTCTCACGAACATTAGAATCATTACCAAGAAACGAAAGTACCTGATAATTTAGTTGGCGTGCACGAGCTCTAGTAATTGGTCCAGTATGTATAGCAGCAGGGGCTGTGGGTGTAACAATTGTATTGATGTCCTCATCATCCTCCCCTTCTTGAAATGAAGTCGTCCTCGACGGAAGTTCATCTTCCTCACCCACATAATGCTTCAAATCTGCAATGTTAAAAGTGGGACTAACCCCAAAATCTGCAGGCAACTCAAGTTTATATGCATTATCATTTATTTTCTCTAACACCTTAAAGGGACCATCAGCACGTGGCATTAGCTTTGATTTGCGCAAATCAGGAAATCTATCCTTACGCAAATGTAACCAAACAAGATCTCCAGGTGCAAACACAACATGTTTTCTACCCATATCTCCAGCAAGTTTATATTTAGCATTCATACACTCAATGTTTTCCTTAGTTAACTCATGCATTTTTAAAATCAATTCAGCACGTTGTTTAGCATCAAAATTAACCTTCTCCGAAGATGGAAGAGGCAACAAATCAATAGGTGCACGAGGTAGGAAACCATACACAACTTCAAAAGGGCACATCTTAGTAGTAGAATGCAATGAACGATTATAAGCAAATTCAATATGAGGCAAGCATTCCTCCCACATTTTCTTATTATTCTTCAAAACAGCCCTAAGCATAGTAGACAACGTTCTATTGACTACTTCAGTTTGTCCATCAGTTTGGGGGTGACAAGTAGTACTAAAAAGCAGTTTAGTCCCCAACTTAGCCCATAAACATCTCCAAAAGTGGCTAAGAAATTTAGTATCACGATCTGAAACAATAGTATTTGGCACACCATGCAAGCGAATAATTTCACGAAAGAACAAATCAGCAACATTAACAGCATCATCGCTTTTATGACATGGTATAAAGTGTGCCATTATCGAGAATCGATCCACGACAACAAATATGCTATCCCTCCCCTTCTTTGTTCGAGGTAAACCTAAAACAAAGTCCATAGATATATCCTCCCAAGGAACACTAGGTACAGGCAAAGGCATATATAAACCATGAGGATTGAGTCGTGACTTAGCTTTTTGACATGTAGTGCATCGAGCAATAAAACGCTCAACATCCCGTCTCATCTTTGGCCAAAAGAAATGTGTAGCAAGTACGTCCTCCGTCTTCTTCACACCAAAGTGTCCCATTAATCCTCCTCCATGCGCCTCCTGCAACAACAAAAGATGAACGGAGCTAGCTGGAATGCATAGCTTGTTAGCACGAAACACAAATCCATTGTTAACGACAAACTTGTTCCACATTCTTCCTTCTTTACAATTCTGCATTACATCTTCAAAATCAGCATCATGCACATATTGATCTTTGATGGTCTCCAAACCAAATATTCTGAAGTCAAGTTGTGAAAGCATAGTATAGCGACGAGACAATGCATCAGCAATAACATTTTCTTTTCCCTTCTTGTGTTTAATGACATAAGGGAAAGTCTCAATGAATTCAACCCATTTAGCATGTCTACGATTCAGTTTAGCTTGACTTTTAATATGTTTCAAAGATTCATGATCAGAATGTATTACAAATTCTTTGGGCCATAAATAATGTTGCCATGTTTCTAAAGTCCGAACAAGAGCATATAATTCTTTATCATAAGTAGAATAATTCAGACTAGGCCCACTCAATTTTTCAGAAAAGTATGCAACAGGTTTGCCATCTTGTAATAACACACCTCCTAATCCAATTCCACTAGCATCACATTCAAGCTCAAAAGTCTTATTAAAATCAGGAAGTTGGAGTAAAGGAGCATGTGTCAACTTATCTTTCAATACCGTGAAGGCTTCTTCCTGTGCGGTACCCCAAACAAAAGGCACATCCTTCTTTGTAAGCTCGTTGAGAGGTGCAGCAATGGTGCTGAAATCTCTCACAAAACGTCTATAGAATCCAGCGAGGCCAAGAAAACTCCTCACTTGTGTGACCGTTTTGGGCTGCGGCCAACTCTCAATAGCTTCAATCTTGGCTTTGTCAACTTCAATTCCCTGTGGAGTAACAACATAGCCAAGAAAAGATACTCGGTCGGTGCAAAAGGTGCACTTCCCAAGGTTACCAAACAAACGTGCATCACGTAGAGCAATAAAAACAGCACGTAAATGTTCCAAATGTTCTTCCAAAGATCTGCTATAAATCAGTATGTCATCAAAGTAAACTACCACAAATCGTCCAATGAAAGCACGTAAAACTTCGTTCATTAATCTCATGAAAGTACTAGGTGCATTAGTTAACCCAAAAGGCATGACTAACCACTCATATAATCCAAACTTAGTTTTAAATGCTGTTTTCCATTCATCTCCCAATTTCATACGAATTTGGTGGTAGCCACTACGCAAATCAACTTTGGAGAATATTGTAGAACCACTCAATTCATCAAGCATATCATCTAGCCTAGGAATAGGATGACGATAACGAATAGTAATATTATTAATGCCTCTACAATCAACACACATACGTGATGTACCATCCTTTTTCGGCACTAGAATAATACTAACAGCACAAGGACTAAGGGATTCGCGTATATAACCTTTGTCGAGAAGCTCTTGTACTTGGCGCATAATCTCCTTCGTCTCCTCTGGATTGGTACGGTATGGTGCACGGTTTGGCAGTGAAGCACCGGGAATTAAGTCAATCTGATGCTCAATCCCTCGAATAGGCGGTAATCCCGGTGGCACGTCTTGTGGAAAGACGTCAGCGAACTCCTGCAAAATGTTAGTGACAGCAGGAGGCAAAGAGGAAGGCACGTCCTCGAATGAAAATAATGCCTCTTTGCACACAAAAGCATAGCAAACAGATTTGCCGAAATCTAGCTCATCAATATCAGATTTGGTGGCAAATAAACATGCACTTTTCAATTTAATTTCAGAAGCAACACTAGATGGTTTATTGTTAGGCTTCATTTGTTGCTCAAATTCTTTTGCCACAATCTGATTTTCACTCTTATTCGCCTCCTGTTTTGCTTTATTAGCTCTATTAATATCATCTTTCAAAATGGAATCAGGAGTCATAGGAAGCAAAGTAATATTTTTATCCTTATGAACAAGAGTATAGTGATTGTTTCTACCATGGTGTACAGAATTTTTATCAAATTGCCATGGTCTACCAAGTAATAAGGAACATGCTTGCATAGGTACCACATCACAATCAACATAATCAGCATATGTAGAGATACTAAAATGCACACGAACAGTACGTGTTACCTTAACCTTGCCGCTGTTGTTGAACCATTGGATGTAGTAAGGATGTGGATGTGGTCTTGTGGTGAGAGAAAGCTTCTCCACCATCTCCATGCTAACCAAGTTGTTGCAGCTCCCTCCGTCTATTATGACGCGCACAGAACGTTCCTTCACAACTCCCTTGGTATGAAACAAATTGTGCCTCTGATTTTGCTCAGCTTGTGTGACCTGCACACTCAAAACACGTTGAGCAACTAAACATTCATACCTGTCAGCGTCTTCAGGAGCCATGTATTGCGTCTCATGATCAGAATCATCTCCACCATGTTCTTCACGTGTAATAAGAGCCAAAGTCTCCTCATCATAGTCACTAGCGGACTCATATCCACCATCCGCGGTAGCAATCATCACACGCGGAGATTTGCATTCTCTCGCATAATGAGCTCCTCCCTTACAACGACGACAAATAATATCACTTGTGTGCCCTGTTGATGCCATGGAAGAAGAAGAACGCTGTGCAGGCCCCGCAGGTGCGCTCTTGGCAGATAATGGTGGTTGTGCCTGTTTTCTTGTATCACGGCTGGAGGTGGCACCGGATGGAGGTGCTGGTGCAGTTGAAGTAGAAGATGCACGTGGTGTCCATGATGAAGGTCGGCCTGCAGAAAAGTTAGTTCGCCCCAATGCTTGTCGATCCTGCACTTCACGTTCAGCTTTACAAGCAAGATGGAATAAACGAGTGATATTAGTATACTCCTTATAGTCTAGAATGGTCTGAATCTCTCTATTTAATCCACCCAGAAAACGTGCAAGCATAGCTTCATTCTCCTCAACAATACCACATCTAATCATGCCAGTTTGTAATTCCTGATAATATTCTTCTACAGAAGTTTTCCCTTGTCTTAAACGCTGCAATTTTTGAAGCAATTCACGTTGATAATATGGTGGAACCCAACGCGTACGCATAGCAGTTTTCAAAGCAGCCCAAGTAGTTGGAATAGGATATAATCTACAATGTTCAGACCACCATACACATGCAAAACTAGTGAAAGCACAAACAGCAGCAGCAACTCGTCTCTCCTCAGGATATTGTAAACATGTAAATCGTTGTTCAGTTTCTAACTCCCAAGTAAGATATATATCAGGAACATATCTACCCTCAAATGGTGGAATATTCAATTTCAGTTTAGGAATATGGACATCATCTCGTACCTGAGGTGGTGGTGCAGGCCTACCATTACGAATATATACCTGAGGTCGACCTGCTGGTGGTGGTGCTGGTGGCTGCTCGTAGATCTGATTTTGATCAACCTCATCCTCATAATCGCCCGCATACTCATCATCCTCCTGTGATAGAGGCAAAGGTGTCCCGTCTTTCGATGAGATGGTGGATTTCGCTTTGGTGGAAGTCGACTTTGACGATCCGACTACGAACGTGCGAGGACGTCGCGCCTTAGCAATCGCTAAACCAACTCCGAGAGGTTATTGACCACGCCGGAGCACGATCAACCTGACCACGAGGGTCTGTTTCCTGCGAGCAAACGAAGAACAAGCAAGAAACTGAGATTGCAATCTGGATATTGCGAATATAAGATGAAAGCTTTATTGATCAAGGTGGGGTTCTCTGACGCCTTTGTCTGGTCGTTGAACACAAACGAAGTACGCGAAGTTGCAGCTATGGCGAACTTTTAATCTAAACAAAACCCAAGGTCTAAACGATGCCCTAAGGGCTGTATATATGGAGGAAGAGGGGGTGGATTTCGTGGCCCTTGGTGGAGGGGTCCGAAATCAACCCTATCTCTTGTTTCCCCACACATACGGACTCTAAAAATAGCCTATACTTATGTATTTCGAAATTACATGGGCCTGGCCCAATAATAAGGTGATGCAGCACCTAAAATAGCCTCGGGACGAAATTTATGAAGTGGCATCTTGTATATTTCGTCCAAGGCTTCATGCACCCATTATGGTGGCTTCAAAGTCCTGAAATCATCACTTGTAACTCCGTTCTTGTTTCCCTTGCGCATGCCATCATCTCCATGCTTGTTCTTGCTCCAATGTTCATCCTTCTCCAAGCTAGGCCCTTCATTTGTAAGCAAAACAAATGTATCCAATTTAGGCAGCATCATATTCTCATGAACATTAGAATCATTACCAAGAAACGAAAGTACCTGGTAATTTAGTTGGCGTGCACGAGCTCTAGTAATTGGTCCAGTATGTATAGCAGCAGGGGTTGTGGGTGTAACAATTGTATTGATGTCCTCATCAGATTGAGTCGTGACTTAGCTTTTTGACATGTAGTGCATCGAGCAATAAAACGCTCAACATCCCGTCTCATCTTTGGCCAAAAGAAATGTGTAGCAAGTACGTCCTCCGTCTTCTTCACGCCAAAATGTCCCATTAATCCTCCTCCATGCGCTTCCTGCAACAACAAAAGACGAACGGAGCTAGCTGGAATGCATAGCTTGTTAGCACAAAACACAAATCCATCGTTAACGACAAACTTGTTCCACATTCTTCCTTCTTTACAATTCTGCATTACATCTTTAAAATCAGCATCATGCACATATTGATCTTTGATGGTCTCCAAACCAAATATTTTGAAGTCAAGTTGTGAAAGCATAGTATAGCGACGAGACAATGCATCAGCAATAACATTTTCTTTTCCCTTCTTGTGTTTAATGACATAAGGGAAAGTCTCAATGAATTCAACCCATTTAGCATGTCTACGATTCAGTTTAGCTTGACTTTTAATATGTCTCAAAGATTCATGATCAGAATGTATAACAAATTCTTTGGGCCATAAATAATGTTGCCATGTTTCTAAAGTCCGAACAAGAGCATATAATTCTTTATCATAAGTAGAATAATTCAGACTAGGCCCACTCAATTTTTCAGAAAAGTATGCAACAGGTTTGCCATCTTGTAATAACACACCTCCTAATCCAATTCCACTAGCATCACATTCAAGCTCAAAAGTCTTATTAAAATCAGGAAGTTGGAGTAAAGGAGCATGTGTCAACTTATCTTTCAATACCGTGAAGGCTTCTTCCTGTGCGGTACCCCAAACAAAAGGCACATCCTTCTTTGTAAGCTCGTTGAGAGGTGCAGCAATGGTGCTGAAATCTCTCACAAAACGTCTATAGAATCCAGCGAGGCCAAGAAAACTCCTCACTTGTGTGACCGTTTTGGGCTGCGGCCAACTCTCAATAGCTTCAATCTTGGCTTTGTCAACTTCAATTCCCTGTGGAGTAACAACATAGCCAAGAAAAGATACTCGGTCGGTGCAAAAGGTGCACTTCCCAAGGTTACCAAACAAACGTGCATCACGTAGAGCAATAAAAACAGCACGTAAATGTTCCAAATGTTCTTCCAAAGATCTGCTATAAATCAGTATGTCATCAAAGTAAACTACCACAAATCGTCCAATGAAAGCACGTAAAACTTCGTTCATTAATCTCATGAAAGTACTAGGTGCATTAGTTAACCCAAAAGGCATGACTAACCACTCATATAATCCAAACTTAGTTTTAAATGCTGTTTTCCATTCATCTCCCAATTTCATACGAATTTGGTGGTAGCCACTACGCAAATCAACTTTGGAGAATATTATAGAACCACTCAATTCATCAAGCATATCATCTAGCCTAGGAATAGGATGACGATAACGAATAGTAATATTATTAATGCCTCTACAATCAACACACATACGTGATGTACCATCCTTTTTCGGCACTAGAATAATAGGAACAGCACAAGGACTAAGGGATTCGCGTATATAACCCTTGTCGAGAAGCTCTTGTACTTGGCGCATAATCTCCTTCGTCTCCTCTGGATTGGTACGGTATGGTGCACGGTTTGGCAGTGAAGCACCGGGAATTAAGTCAATCTGATGCTTAATCCCTCGAATAGGCGGTAATCCCGGTGGCACGTTTGTGGAAAGACGTCAGCGAACTCCTGCAAAATGTTAGTGACAGCAGGAGGCAAAGAGGAAGGCACGTCCTCGAATGAAAATAATGCCTCTTTGCACACAAAAGCATAGCAAACAGATTTGCCAAAATCTAGCTCATCAATATCAGATTTGGTGGCAAATAAACATGCACTTTTCAATTTAATTTCAGAAGCAACACTAGATGGTTTATTGTTAGGCTTCATTTGTTGCTCAAATTCTTTTGCCACAATCTGATTTTCACTCTTATTCGTCTCCTGTTTTGCTTTATTAGCTCTATTAATATCATCTTTCAAAATGGAATCAGGAGTCATAGGAAGCAAAGTAATATTTTTATCCTTATGAACAAGAGTATAGTGATTGTTTCTACCATGGTGTACAGAATTTTTATCAAATTGCCATGGTCTACCAAGTAATAAGGAACATGCTTGCATAGGTACCACATCACAATCAACATAATCAGCATATGTAGAGATACTAAAATGCACACGAACAATACGTGTTACCTTAACCTTGCCACTGTTGTTGAACCATTGGATGTAGTAAGGATGTGGATGTGGTCTTGTGGTGAGAGAAAGCTTCTCCACCATCTCCATGCTAGCCAAGTTGTTGCAGCTCCCTCCATCTATTATGACGCGCACAGAACGTTCCTTCACAACTCCCTTGGTATGGAACAAATTGTGCCTCTGATTTTGCTCAGCTTGTGTGACCTGCACACTCAAAACACGTTGAGCAACTAAACATTCATACCTGTCAGCGTCTTCAGGAGCCATGTATTGCGTCTCATGATCAGAATCATCTCCACCATGTTCTTCACGTGTAATAAGAGCCAAAGTCTCCTCATCATAGTCACTAGCGGACTCATATCCACCATCCGCGGTAGAATTCATCACACGCGGAGATTTGCATTCTCTCGCATAATGACCTCCTCCCTTACAACGACGACAAATAATATCACTTGTGTGCCCTGTTGATGCCATGGAAGAAGAAGAACGCTGTGCAGGCCCCGCAGGTGCGCTCTTGGCAGATAATGGTGGTTGTGCCTGTTTTCTTGTATCACGGCTGGAGGTGGCACCGGATGGAGGTGCTGGTGCAGTTGAAGTAGAAGATGCACGTGGTGTCCATGATGAAGGTCGGCCTGCAGAAAAGTTAGTTCGCCCCAATGCTTGTCGATCCTGCACTTCACGTTCAGCTTTACAAGCAAGATGGAATAAACGAGTGATATTAGTATACTCCTTATAGTCTAGAATGGTCTGAATCTCTCTATTTAATCCACCCAGAAAACGTGCAAGCATAGCTTCATTCTCCTCAACAATACCACATCTAATCATGCCAGTTTGTAATTCCTGATAATATTCTTCTACAGAAGTTTTCCCTTGTCTTAAACGCTGCAATTTTTGAAGCAATTCACGTTGATAATATGGTGGAACCCAACGCGTACGCATAGCAGTTTTCAAAGCAGCCCAAGTAGTTGGAATAGGATATAATCTACAATGTTCAGACCACCATACACATGCAAAACTAGTGAAAGCACAAACAGCAGCAGCAACTCGTCTCTCCTCAGGATATTGTAAACATGTAAATCGTTGTTCAGTTTCTAACTCCCAAGTAAGATATATATCAGGAACATATCTACCCTCAAATGGTGGAATATTCAATTTCAGTTTAGGAATATGGACATCATCTCGTACCTGAGGTGGTGGTGCAGGCCTACCATTACGAATATATACCTGAGGTCGACCTGCTGGTGGTGGTGCTGGTGGCTGCTCGTAGATCTGATTTTGATCAACCTCATCCTCATAATCGCCCGCATACTCATCATCCTCCTGTGATAGAGGCAAAGGTGTCCCGTCTTTCGATGAGATGGTGGATTTCGCTTTGGTGGAAGTCGACTTTGACGATCCGACTACGAACGTGCGAGGACGTCGCGCCTTAGCAATCGCTAAACCAACTCCGAGAGGTTATTGACCACGCCGGAGCACGATCAACCTGACCACGAGGGTCTGTTTCCTGCGAGCAAACGAAGAACAAGCAAGAAACTGAGATTGCAATCTGGATATTGCGAATATAAGATGAAAGCTTTATTGATCAAGGTGGGGTTCTCTGACGCCTTTGTCTGGTCGTTGAACACAAACGAAGTACGCGAAGTTGCAGCTATGGCGAACTTTTAATCTAAACAAAACCCAAGGTCTAAACGATGCCCTAAGGGCTGTATATATGGAGGAAGAGGGGGTGGATTTCGTGGCCCTTGGTGGAGGGGTCCGAAATCAACCCTATCTCTTGTTTCCCCACACATACGGACTCTAAAAATAGCCTATACTTATGTATTTCGAAATTACATGGGCCCGGCCCAATAATAAGGTGACGCAGCACCTAAAATAGCCTCGGGACGAAATTTATGAAGTGGCATCTTGTATATTTCGTCCAAGGCTTCATGCACCCATTATGGTGGCTTCAAAGTCCTGAAATCATCACTTGTAACTCCGTTCTTGTTCCCCTTGCGCATGCCATCATCTCCATGCTTGTTCTTGCTCCAATGTTCATCCTTCTCCAAGCTAGGCCCTTCATTTGTAAGCAAAACAAATGTATCCAATTTAGGCAGCATCATATTCTCATGAACATTAGAATCATTACCAAGAAACGAAAGTACCTGGTAATTTAGTTGGCGTGCACGAGCTCTAGTAATTGGTCCAGTATGTATAGCAGCAAGGGCTGTGGGTGTAACAATTGTATTGATGTCCTCATCAGAGGGGGAGGGATAGCATACTTGTTGTCGTGGATAGATTCTCGAAAATGGCACACTTTATACCATGTCATAAAAGCGATGATGCTGTTAATGTTGCTGATTTGTTCTTTCGTGAAATTATTCGCTTGCATGGTGTGCCAAATACTATTGTTTCAGATCGTGATACTAAATTTCTTAGCCACTTTTGGAGATGTTTATGGGCTAAGTTGGGGACTAAACTGCTTTTTAGTACTACTTGTCACCCCCAAACTGATGGACAAACTGAAGTAGTCAATAAAACATTGTCTACTATGCTTAGGGCTGTTTTGAAGAATAATAAGAAAATGTGGGAGGAATGCTTGCCTCATATTGAATTTGCTTATAATCGTTCATTGCATTCTACTACTAAGATGTGCCCTTTTGAAGTTGTGTATGGTTTCCTACCTCGTGCACCTATTGATTTGTTGCCTCTTCCATCTTCGGAGAAGGTTAATTTTGATGCTAAACAACGTGCTGAATTGATTTTAAAAATGCATGAGTTAACTAAGGAAAACATTGAGCGTATGAATGCTAAATATAAACTTGCTGGAGATAAGGGTAGAAAACATGTTGTGTTTGCACCTGGAGATCTTGTTTGGTTACATTTGCGTAAGGATAGATTTCCTGATTTGCGCAAATCAAAGCTAATGCCACGTGCTGATGGTCCCTTTAAGGTGTTAGAGAAAATAAATGATAATGCATATAAACTTGAGGTGCCTGCAGATTTTGGGGTTAGTCCCACTTTTAACATTGCAGATTTGAAGCATTATGTGGGTGAGGAAGATGAACTTCCGTCGAGGACGACTTCATTTCAAGAAGGGGAGGATGATGAGGACATCAATACAATTGTTACACCCACAGCCCCTGCTGCTATACATACTGGACCAATTACTAGAGCTCGTGCACGCCAACTAAATTATCAGGTACTTTCGTTTCTTGGTAATGATTCTAATGTTCATGAGAATATGATGCTGCCTAAATTGGATACATTTGTTTTGCTTACAAATGAAGGGCCTAGCTTGGAGAAGGATGAACATTGGAGCAACAACAAGCATGGAGATGATGGCATGCGCAAGGGGAACAAGAACGGAGTTACAAGTGATGATTTCAGGACTTTGAAGCCACCATAATGTGTGCATGAAGCCTTGGACGAAATATACAAGATGCCACTTCATAAATTTCGTCCCGAGGCTATTTTAGGTGCTGCGTCACCTTATTATTGGGCCAGGCCCATGTAATTTCGAAATACATAAGTATAGGCTATTTTTAGAGTCCGTATGTGTGGGGAAACAAGAGATAGGGTTGATTTCGGACCCCTCCACCAAGGGCCACGAAATCCACCCCCTCTTCCTCCATATATACAGCCCTTAGGGCATCGTTTAGACCTTGGGTTTTGTTTAGATTAAAAGTTCGCCATAGCTGCAACTTCGCGTACTTCGTTTGTGTTCAACGACCAGACAAAGGCGTCAGAGAACCCCACCTTGATCAATAAAGCTTTCATCTTATATTCGCAATATCCAGATTGCAATCTCAGTTTCTTGCTTGTTCTTCGTTTGCTCGCAGGAAACAGACCCTCGTGGTCAGGTTGATCGTGCTCCGGCGTGGTCAATAACCTCTCGGAGTTGGTTTAGCGATTGCTAAGGCGCGACGTCCTCGCACGTTCGTAGTCGGATCGTCAAAGTCGACTTCCACCAAAGCGAAATCCACCATCTCATCGAAAGACGGGACACCTTTGCCTCTATCACAGGAGGATGATGAGTATGCGGGCGATTATGAGGATGAGGTTGATCAAAATCAGATCTACGAGCAGCCACCAGCACCACCACCAGCAGGTCGACCTCAGGTATATATTCGTAATGGTAGGCCTGCACCACCACCTCAGGTACGAGATGATGTCCATATTCCTAAACTGAAATTGAATATTCCACCATTTGAGGGTAGATATGTTCCTGATATATATCTTACTTGGGAGTTAGAAACTGAACAACGATTTACATGTTTACAATATCCTGAGGAGAGACGAGTTGCTGCTGCTGTTTGTGCTTTCACTAGTTTTGCATGTGTATGGTGGTCTGAACATTGTAGATTATATCCTATTCCAACTACTTGGGCTGCTTTGAAAACTGCTATGCGTACGCGTTGGGTTCCACCATATTATCAACGTGAATTGCTTCAAAAATTGCAGCGTTTAAGACAAGGGAAAAATTCTGTAGAAGAATATTATCAGGAATTACAAACTAGCATGATTAGATGTGGTATTGTTGAGGAGAATGAAGCTATGCTTGCACGTTTTCTGGGTGGATTAAATAGAGAGATTCAAACCATTCTAGACTATAAGGAGTATACTAATATCACTCGTTTATTCCATCTTGCTTGTAAAGCTGAACGTGAAGTGCAGGATCGACAAGCATTGGGGCGAACTAACTTTTCTGCAGGCCGACCTTCATCATGGACACCACGTGCATCTTCTACTTCAACTGCACCAGCACCTCCATCCGGTGCCACCTCCAGCCGTGATACAAGAAAACAGGCACAACCACCATTATCTGCCAAGAGCGCACCTGCGGGGCCTGCACAGCGTTCTTCTTCTTCCATGGCATCAACAGGGCACACAAGTGATATTATTTGTCGTCGTTGTAAGGGAGGAGGTCATTATGCGAGGGAATGCAAATCTCCGCGTGTGATGATTGCTATCGCGGATGGTGGATATGAGTCCGCTAGTGACTATGATGAGGAGACATTGGCTCTTATTTGATAGAGGCAAAGGTGTCCCGTCTTTCGATGAGATGGTGGATTTCGCTTTGGTGGAAGTCGACTTTGACGATCCGACTACGAACGTGCGGGGACGTCGCGCCTTAGCAATCGCTAAACCAACTCCGAGAGGTTATTGACCACGCCGGAGCACGATCAACCTGACCACGAGGGTCTGTTTCCTGCGAGCAAACGAAGAACAAGCAAGAAACTGAGATTGCAATCTGGATATTGCGAATATAAGATGAAAGCTTTATTGATCAAGGTGGGGTTCTATGACGCCTTTGTCTGGTCGTTGAACACAAACGAAGTACGCGAAGTTGCAGCTATGGCGAACTTTTAATCTAAACAAAACCCAAGGTCTAAACGATGCCCTAAGGGCTGTATATATGGAGGAAGAGGGGGTGGATTTCGTGGCCCTTGGTGGAGGGGTCCGAAATCAACCCTATCTCTTGTTTCCCCACACATACGGACTCTAAAAATAGCCTATACTTATGTATTTCGAAATTACATGGGCCTGGCCCAATAATAAGGTGACGCAGCACCTAAAATAGCCTCGGGATGAAATTTATGAAGTGGCATCTTGTATATTTCGTCCAAGGCTTCATGCACACATTATTGTGGCTTCAAAGTCCTGAAATCATCACTTGTAACTCCGTTCTTGTTCCCCTTGCGCATGCCATCATCTCCATGCTTGTTCTTGCTCCAATGTTCATCCTTCTCCAAGCTAGGCCCTTCATTTGTAAGCAAAACAAATGTATCCAATTTAGGCAGCATCATATTCTCACGAACATTAGAATCATTACCAAGAAACGAAAGTACCTGATAATTTAGTTGGCGTGCACGAGCTCTAGTAATTGGTCCAGTATGTATAGCAGCAGGGGCTGTGGGACTAACAATTGTATTGATGTCCTCATCATCATGCCTTCTACTTCTTGTGCTAAATTTTTGGCTTTAGATTTTATGAACTATGCAAGTTACTCATCTATTCATGTGTCATATATGCAAAAATCAAGGGAAGTAAAAATGGATGACATATACATATACAACATGTACACCTTGTCTCTTTTGTTAGCCACATTTCAGATTAAGCAACGCCGAGGACGGCTTTATTTTCAAGAAGGGGAGGATGATGAGGACATGACTACCTTGGATATGACCAAAAATATTGCATATATGCATATTTGTCAGGTGATTTCTAGTGCAAACTATTCAATAATCTATTTGTGTTATCCAGAACAAAAGTACTTCACACACTTTTGTGTTTTGTCTAATTGCAGGTGTATGGGACATTTGTACAATCCACATATGAAGATAAGGAAGAAAGAGATGTTTATTTGCTGTCCAAAAAGTTCTCTCACGTCACTTTTGGCCCAAGAGAAGATAGAGTCCAAGTCTCTCACGTTCTGGATTCAGATTCGGACTGCATAGACACACCTGACTCAAAACGCACACAAGTTTTTCATACGGACTCCAAATTGGATGATTCTTTTTTTGTTGGAAACTAGATTTCGTGCACTTTCCAATCCAATTGGTATCACCTTCAAATTCGTCCGGAGCGTTGAGTTGTGGACGAAACAATCTGATGCTGCAGCAGAATCCGAGTCAAACTACAAGTCCAAAGGTGTTACATCACCTCCACTTGGGCCCATTGGCCTTGTACGACCTAGATTTAGTTTTAGGCTGCCTTGGGACGTCCTCCCACCTCCTTGGCCGCCACCCCTTGCTCCTATATAAGTAGATCCATCTAGTAGCTTTTCCTTGGGATTTGTTTAGTTAAAAGTTAGCCATTGCAACTTCGTGTGCTTCGTTTGTGTCCAACGACCAGACCAAGACCACTTTTCAGATCCCCACCATTATCAATACTTCATACATATTCGCGATATTCAGATTGCTTTTATCATATTCTTGCTTGTTCTTCGATTGCTTGCAGGAATAGACCTTCGTGGTCAGGTTGATCGTGCTCCGGCGTGGTCAATAACCTCTCGGAGTTGGTTTAGCGATTGCTAAGGCACAACGTCGTTGCACGTTTGTAGTCGGATCGTCAAAGTCGTCTCCACCAAATCGATAGTTGTCATCTCATCGAAAGATCGGGACACCCCGCCTCTATCAGTGTCCATGATGAAGGTCGGCCTGCAGAACAGTTAGTTCACGTCAATGCTTGTTGATCCTGCACTTCACGTTCAGCTTTACAAGCAAGATGGAATAAACTAGTGATATTAGTATACTCCTTATACTCTAGAATGTTATGAATCTCTCTATTTAATCCACCCATAAAACGTGCAAGCATAGGTTCATTCTCCTCAACAATACAACATCTAATCATGCCAGTTTGTAATTCCTGATAATATTCTTCTACAAAAAAATTTCCTTGTCTCAAACGCTGCAATTGTTGAAGCAATTCACGTTGATAATATGGTGGAACCCAACGAGTACGCATAGCAGTTTTCAAAGCAGCCCAGGTAGCTGGAATAGGATATAATCTACAATGTTCAGACCACCAAACACATGCAAAACTAGTGAAAGCACAAACAGCAGCGGTAACCCGTCTCTCCTCAGGATATTGTAAACATGTAAATCGTTGTTCAGTTTCTAACTCCCAAGTAAGATATATATCAGGAACATATCTAGCCACAAATGATGGAATATTCAATTTTAGTTTAGAAATATGGTCATGATCTCGTACCTAAGGGAGAGCCCTACCATTGTGATTATTTGCATGTGGACGACCTGGTGGTTGTGGTGCAGGTGGTTGCACGTAGTTCTGATTTTGACCAACCTCATCCTCGTAATCTCCCACATAATCATCCTCCTCCGCATCAGCAGCAGGAGCCACAGAAGTATCAATAGCAGCACCAACAGTTAAGCCAAACGGAAGAGGGACACGGCTCGCTCGGCGGAGGGCTGTTTCGCGACGTGGAGGTAGTCGTCGTCGTCGTCGTCGTTGTCGTCGTCGTCGTTGTCGTCGTCGTCGTCGTCGTCGTTGTTGTTGTTGTTGTTGTTGTTGTTGTTGTTGTTGTTGTTGTTGTTGTTGTTGTTGTTGTTGTTGTTGTTGTAGATGTGCGTTACGTGCAGCGGGTGGTGGTGGTGGAAGACGCGCGAGCAATTCATTAAACTTGTTATCGAGCTTTGTTTCGAACGTCTTCTCCATGGCCATCTATCTTCTCCATGGCCTCTTCAAATCTGTTTAGCACATCTTGCACCTGTCCACTCATCATTAGCTGAAATTTATCATGCAACTCCTTATTCGTCATGTTGTCCCAGTCAGTCTCGTCGGCTTGTGATCCTGGCATGGTTAGCAGCAATAGAAACACACAAGAATATGATCCTGCAGACTACTAAGAAGAGGTGGTGGTGGGTGTCACAAATCCGTCAAGCAAATCTCAAATTCTTACCAGTTCTTACCCAGCAACAGGCAGTGATCAGCAACCGTTGTAGTCAAAACTCTCAAAGCTTGGATAGAGCAATTACCAGGGAGAGTCAAATGCATGACGTAGATGTATGTGGAGCTGGGAAGGCTTATAATATGGTAGCAAAAAGGGTCAGCAATAATCAATTCAGAGATGCAAAGTTGAATAAACGCTCAACGACGGTACTGTGCTGGTCCTAGGCTAGACTGTGCTAGAGATGCGAGCCTAGGACACCAACAAAATCACGGCGCGACACTAAACAAGGGAGGAGCACACTCTGAATTTTTTTCTCTTTTTTTTCCTTTTTTTTCCTTTTTTTCCTCTTTTTTTTTCTCCGCAACAATTTTTTTTTGAAAAAGTCTACAAATGGTCTAAAAACTGCCTAGCCAGAATTTTCCAGACTTAGTTTTTTTTTGAGTTTGGAACTATTTCTCTACTGCGGGTAGCACGGAAGTTGGGGAGTCCTTCTCTGTCACGACTCGGAGTATGGCGTGATCTGGAAATCCAAAACAGAGTAACAAAATACTGCACTCGGAATAGGACTGGCGGCGGAGATGAAACTGGTGGAACTTGGACTGGTGGCGGAGATGAATCTGGTGGAACTCGGACTGGTGGCGGATATATGTTGCAGGTGGACTCGGATTGGCGTGATGGCGGCGGATATGTGGTGGCGTATATGGACTCGGATTGACGGTGAATATCTGGTGGTGGTATATGGCAGCAGCGACGATGATGATGCGTTGGTGATATATGGCAGCGGCGACGTGACAACCTGTGAACAGAAATCGAAACTCCAAAGGACTAGACGCTAAGACCAGCAAGTTGACACGACGATGCAACCGCAAATTCAACAAAGCAAATATAGAAAAGATTATGCAAATGCTCAGATTGGTTCGGATGGGATGAACTAACCCTAATTTTTTTTGGCTTTTTCATGGACTATAGGTATGAAGAACAGACTCGATCTAAACTACGAAAAACTGTAAAATCTCACCGAGCAACCTGGAAATCTGATACCACATGATAGAGGCAAAGGTGTCCCGTCTTTCGATGAGATGGTGGCTATCGTTTTGGAGGAAGTCGACTTTGACGATCCGACTACGAACGTGCGAGGACGTCGCGCCTTAGCAATCGCTAAACCAACTCCGAGAGGTTATTGACCACGCCGGAGCACGATCAACCTGACCACGAGGGTCTGTTTCCGGCGAGCAAACGAAGAACAAGCAAGAAACTAAGATTGCAATCTGGATATTGCGAATATAAGATGAAAGCTTTATTGATCAAGGTGGGGTTCTGTGACGCCTTTGTCTGGTCGTTGAACACAAACGAAGTACGCGAAGTTGCAGCCATGGCAAACTTTAATCTAAACAAAACCCAAAGTCTAAACGATGCCCTAAGGGCTGTATATATGGAGGAAGAGGGGGGAATTTCGTGGCCCTTGGTCGAGGGGTCTGAAATCAACCCTATCTCTTGTTTCCCGACACATACGAACTCTAAAAATAGCCTATACTTATGTATTTCGAAATTACATGGGCCTGGTCCAATAAAAAGGTGACGCAACACCTAGAATAGCCTCGGGACGAAATTTATGAAGTGACATCTTGTATATTTCGTCCAAGGCTTCATGTACCCATTATGGTGGCTTCAAAGTCTTGAAATCATCACTTGTAATTCCGTTCTTGTTCCCCTTGCGCATGCCATCATCTCCATGCTTGTTCTTGCTCAAATGTTCATCCTTCTCCAAGCTAAGCCTTTCATTTGTAACCAAAACAAATGTATCCAATTTAGGCAGCATCATATTCTCATGAACATTAGAATCATTACCAAGAAACAAAAGTACCTGGTAATTTAGTTGGAGTGCGCGAGGTCTAGTAATTGGTCCAGTATCTATAGTAGCAGGGGCTGTGGGTGTAACAATGGTATTGATGTCCTGATCAACAACTTACTTGAAGGATCTTACTCAATCCATAGGTAGGCATGGTGGACTCTCAAAACAATATTTGGGTTCAAGGGTTTTGGATGCACAAGTAGTATCTCTACTTAGTGCGGAATTTTTGGCTAGCAAAGATAGGGGCAAGTGATACGTCTCCGTCGTATCTATAATTTTTGATTGTTCCATGCCAGTATTATACAACTTTCATATACTTTTGGCAACTTTGTATACTATTTTTGGGACTAACATATTGATCTAGTGCCTAGTGCCAGTTCCTGTTTGTTGCATGTTTTTTATTTCACAGAAAATCCATATCAAATGGAGTCCAAACGGGATAAAAACGAATGGAGATTTTTTTGGAATATATCTAAATTTTGAGAAGTGGAATCAACGCGAGATGATGCTCGAGGGGCCCACGAGGCAGGGGGCGCGCCCCTGACCCTCGTGGACACCCCGTAAGGCGGTTGTTGCCCTTCTTTTGCCGCAAGAAAGCTAATATCGGAAAAACCGTGTTCGAAGTTTCAATCCAATCGGAGTTACGGATCTCCGGGAATATAAGAAACGGTGAAAGGGCAGAATCTGGAACGCAGAAACAGAGAGAGACAGAGAGACAGATCCAATCTCGGAGGGGCTCTCGCCCCTCCTAATGTGGAGCATCCTTCGGTCATCCCCATGGACCTTCCATCGCCTCCCCAAGCCCCAAGAGGACCCATGACTAGAGCACGAGCTAGAGCTCTCGAGACCGAGGTGACTTCTCTCCTTAATGATATCTCATATGATCCTCTTGAGACATGGCTACTACCTCAATCTGGAATGTTGTGCATGATTGGGTACCAAGAGGACCCTCCCGAGGATGCACATGAAGATGGTCAAGACCCCAAGTCCATGGAAGAAGAGAACCAATGGAAGAAGGCAAAAACAACCTCCAGGCACCGGACATCCGACCATGACCCCGGACATCCGGCCCCTGGAGATGCACAAGGTCAGGCAACTGCAGAAGAAGATACAAGGACCGGACATCCGGCGTCCAGCCCGGACATCCGGCCCCCACCGGAAATCCGGCCTAAATCCCGGACATTCGGCACCGGCATCTAGGGAGCACAAAAGCTTGCCCCGTGAGCCCGAACATCCGGCGATCGCCCCGGACATCCGGCGCCTCCCAAAGCCGCGGACATCCGGCCCCTCCGAGCGGACATACGACGTCGCCCATCCAGTGAACAGAAGAGTCAACTCCACGGGCCCAGACATCCGGCCCCTCCAGCCCGGACATCCGGCACCTCGTGAGCGCCTGGACATCCGGCCCACCGCCCGGACATCCGGCGCCCTCTGCCTGCGCGCAGCTCCTTTGGGCCATGACCCATGTACCCCTTTGCCCTTTGACTATTTATACTCCCTCACCCCGTACGTTTTAGGGTTAGCATTGTGATAGCTCATTTAGAGATAGAGCTCTGCTCATCCGTACCGGATCTACTCCATGTGAGGGATCGTGCCTCCTCGGAGAAGATCCATTTGGATTCAAGGCGTCCATCCGGAGAAGACAATCAAGACCTCCTCACGGAGAAGAATGGTTCCCTTTGTATCCTTCCTTTGTTGATTTTGGATCATGTGTTACCTTATGCTTTCGGTGATCTAGCCCTTGTGTGATCGATTACTTGTCGGTTGAGTGATTCCCTCTCGTTTCCCCTATGTTTTCCCTTGTCTTTTCCGCGCGTTCCTCGTGTTCCCCCGTAGGATTGATAGAGGCAAAGGTGTCCCGTCCTTAGATGAGATGATGGATTTCGCTTTGGTGGAAGTCGACTTTGACGATCCGACTACGAACGTGCGAGGACGTCGCGCCTTAGCAATCGCTAAACCAACTCCGAGAGGTTATTGACCACGCCGGAGCACGATCAACCTGACCACGAGGGTCTGTTTCCTGCGAGCAAACAAAGAACAAGCAAGAAACTGAGATTGCAATCTAGATATTGCGAATATAAGATGAAAGCTTTATTGATCAAGGTGGGGTTCTGTGATGCCTTTGTCTGGTCGTTGAACACAAACGAAGTACGTGAAGTTGCAGCTATGGCGAATTTTTAATCTAAACAAAACCCAAGGAAAAGCTACTAGATGGATCTACTTATATAGGAGCAAGGGGTGGCGGCCAAGGAGGTGGGAGGACGTCCCAAGGCAGCCTAAAACTAAATCTAGGTCATACAAGGCCAATGTGCCCAAGTGGAGGTGATGTAACACCTTTGGACTTGTAGTTTGACTCGGATTCTGCTGCAGCATCAGATTATTTCATCCACAACTCAACGCTCCGGACGAATTTGAAGGTGATTCCAATTGGGTTGGAAAGTGCACGAAATCTAGATTCCAACAAAAAAAGAATCACCCAATTCGGAGTCCGTATGAAAAACTTGTGTGCGTTTTGAGTCAGGTGTGTCTGTGCAGTCCGAATCTGAATCCAGAACGTGAGAGACTTGGACTCTATCTTCTCTTGGACCAAAAGTGACGTGAGAGAACTTTTTGGACAGCAAATAAACATCTCTTTCTTCCTTATCTTCATATGTGGATTGTACAAATGTCCCATACACCGGCAATTAGACAGAACACAAAAGTGTGTGAAGTATTTTTGTTCTGGATAACATAAATAGATTATTGAATAGTTTGCACTAGAAATCACCTGACAAATATGCATATATGCAATATTTTTGGTCATATCCAAGGTAGTCATGTCCTCATCAAAATTCGTCCGGAGCGTTGAGTTGTGGACGAAACAATCTGATGCTGCAGCAGAATCCGAGTCAAACTACAAGTCCAAAGGTGTTACATCACCTCCACTTGGGCCCATTGGCCTTGTATTACCTATATTTAGTTTTAGGCTGCCTTGGGACGTCCTCCCACCTCCTTGGCCACCACCCCTTGCTCCTATATAAGTAGATCCATCTAGTAGATTTTCCTTGGGATTTGTTTAGTTAAAAGTTAGCCATTGCAACTTCGCGTACTTCGTTTGTGTCCAACGACCAGACCAAGACCGCTTACGGATCCCCATCTTTATCAAAACTTCATATATACTCGCAATATTCAGATTGCTTTTATCATATTTTTGCTTGTTCTTCGATTGCTTGCAGGAATAGACCTTCGTGGTCAGTATGACCGTGCTTCCGGCGTGGTCAATAACCTCAGGAGATTGGTTTAGCGATTGCTAAGGCGCAACATCGTGCACGTTTGTAGTCGGATCGTCAAAGTCGTCTCCATCAAATCGATAGTTATCATCTCATCGAAAGATCAGGACACCCCGCCTCTATCAAGTGGTATCAGTTTTCAGGTTGCTCGGTGAGAATTTCCAGTTTTTCCTAGATTAGATTTATTTTCTTACCTATTGTCCAAGAAAAAGCCACAAAACAAAAGTTAGATCTATTCATCCTTTGTCCTAGCCAGACTGAGCCTTTGCAATTTTCTTTTCATTGTTTGCATTATTGAATTATCGGTTGCATCGCCGTGTCGAGTTGCTGGTCTTAGTGTCTAGTTCCTTTAGAGTTTCGAGTTCTGTTCACATTAGTCACGCAGCCGCTGCATCATTATCCCATCCGCTGTCCACCATCCCATCCACCAATTTCCACCACGTGCTACGCACTGTTTATTGTCATAATCATAGTTGAGGTCACTCAGATCTTCGCCTGATCGAATCTGCATCTTATCTAGTTTGTCTTGGAAAGAGGGAGAAAAAGAATATAAAGAAAAAAAAGAGAGAAAAAAGGAAAGAAAAAAAAGAAAAAGAGGGAGAAGAAAAAGAAAAAAAAAAGCGTGAGAAAAAAAAGAGAGAAGAAAAAAATTGGATCTATCTAGAATCAATCTCGTACCTGAATTCGGATTGGAATCTATTTTGCGCACTATTCAGTAAAACAGGTGTATCTTCCTCATAAGAAGTCCGTTTTGGCTCCGTGAGTACTCAAATTGAAGACAGCGACGAGCCGCATCTAAATAGTTGCAGAAGCTTGTTCAATATTTGACACCTCAAAATCGGCTTCTAAATAGGTCTTTTTGCCCTCCGAAGTTCGTGAACACAGCTTGTTCCAATTTTTTTAGGCCAGTTTTAGAATTCTTTGACTCCTCATATCAACTCGGAATTGAGTAATTCTTTTTGCATTGGAAAGATTGAGTTAGTAGCATTCTTTGAAAGAATTTATCAGAAAATTGTCTCAAACTTTTCAAGAGGAAAGTTGGAGAGAGAGTTGTTGTATATCCTGCTTGGCAGTTGTTTTTCATCATTATCTTCACTGTCATTGTGATCTTCACTTATATCTTGCTGTCAAGAGCTACTTAGTATCCTTCATTGATGCTCGTTGTTCTACGCCGTGACCTCATTAGTGTTCTAGGCTCGCGTCTCTAGTCCGGTCTAGCCTAGGACCAGCACAGTACCGTCGTTGAGTGTTTATTCAACATTGCATCTTTGAATTGATTATTGCTAATCTTTTGCTACCATATATAGCCAACCCAGCTCCACATATTTCTACACCGTGTATACGTACGCTCCCCTGGCAATCGCTTTACTCAATATTCGGAGTTACTTGACACCGCTGGTTGCCGATCACCGCCTGCTGCATGGTAAGAACTTGTAAGACATTGATATTTGCTTTACTGTGAGCGTTTTACCACCACATCCTAGTAGTTATGATAGAGGCGGGGGTGTCCCGATCTTTTGATGAGATGATAACTATCGATTTGGTGGAGACGACTTTGACGATCCGACTACAAACGTGCACGACGTTGCGCCTTAGCAATCGCTAAACCAATCTCCTGAGGTTACTGACGATGCCGGAAGCACGGTCAGCCTGACCACGAAGGTCTATTCCTGCAAGCAATCGAAGAACGAGCAAGAATATGATCAAGCAATCTGAATATTGCAAATATATATGAGGTATTGATAATGGTGGGGATGTGTAAGCGGTCTTGGTCTGGTCGTTGGACACAAACGAAGTACACGAAGTTGCAATGGCTAACTTTTAACTAAACAAATCCCAAAGTTTAAACGATGCCCTAAGGGCTGTATATATGGAGGAAGAGGGGGAGAATTTCATGGCCCTTGGTGGAGGGGTCCGAAATCAACCCTATCTCTTGTTTCCCCACACATACGGACTCTAAAAATAGCCTATACTTATGTATTTCGAAATTACATGGGCCTGGCCCAATAATAAGGTGACGCAGCACCTAAAATAGCCTCGGGACGAAATTTATGAAGTGGCATCTTGTATATTTCGTCCAAGGCTTCATGCACCCATTATGGTGGCTTCAAAGTCCTGAAATCATCACTTGTAACTCCGTTCTTGTTCCCCTTGCGCATGCCATCATCTCCATGCTTGTTCTTGCTCCAATGTTCATCCTTCTCCAAGCTAGGCCCTTCATTTGTAAGCAAAACAAATGTATCCAATTTAGGCAGCATCATATTCTCATGAACATTAGAATCATTACCAAGAAACGAAAGTACCTGGTAATTTAGTTGGCGTGCACGAGCTCTAGTAATTGGTCCAGTATGTATAGCAGCAGGGGCTGTGGGTGTAACAATTGTATTGATGTCCTCATCACTGAGGAGAGACGAGTTGCTGCTGCTGTTTGTGCTTTCACTAGTTTTGCATGTGTATGGTGGTCTGAACATTGTAGATTATATCCTATTCCAACTACTTGGGCTGCTTTGAAAACTGCTATGCGTACGCGTTGGGTTCCACCATATTATCAACGTGAATTGCTTCAAAAATTGCAGCGTTTAAGACAAGGGAAAAATTCTGTAGAAGAATATTATCAGGAATTACAAACTGGCATGATTAGATGTGGTATTGTTGAGGAGAATGAAGCTATGCTTGCACGTTTTCTGGGTGGATTAAATAGAGAGATTCAGACCATTCTAGACTATAAGGAGTATACTAATATCACTCGTGATAGAGGCTAAGGTGTCCCGTCTTTCGATGAGATGATGGATATCGCTTTGGTGGAAGTCGACTTTGACGATCCGACTACGAACGTGCGAGGACGTCGCGCCTTACCAATCGCTAAACCAACTCCGAGAGGTTATTGACCACGCCGGAGCACGATCAACCTGACCACGAGGGTCTGTTTCCTGCGAGCAAACGAAGAACAAGCAAGAAACTGAGATTGCAATCTGGATATTGCGAATATAAGATGAAAGCTTTATTGATCAAGGTGGGGTTCTGTGACGCCTTTGTCTGGTCGTTGAACACAAACGAAGTACGCGAAGTTGCAGCTATGGCGAACTTTTAATCTAAACAAAACCCAACGTCTAAACGATGCCCTAAGGGCTGTATATATGGAGGAAGAGGGGGGAATTTCGTGGCCCTTTGTGGAGGGGTCCGAAATCAACCCTATCTCTTGTTTCCCCACACATACGGACTCTAAAAATAGCCTATACTTATGTATTTCGAAATTACATGGGCCTGGCCCAATAATAAGGTGACGCATCACCTAAAATAGCCTCGGGACGAAATTTATGAAGTGGCATCTTGTATATTTCGTCCAAGGCTTCATGCACCCATTATGGTGGCTTCAAAGTCCTCAAATCATCACTTGTAACTCCGTTCTTGTTCCCCTTGCGCATGCCATCATCTCCATGCTTGTTCTTGCTCCAATGTTCATCCTTCTCCAAGCTAGGCCCTTCATTTGTAAGCAAAACAAATGTATCCAATTTAGGCAGCATCATATTCTTATGAACATTAGAATCATTACCAAGAAATGAAAGTACCTGGTAATTTAGTTGGCGTGCACGAGCTCTAGTAATTGGTCCAGTATGTATAGCAGCAGGGGCTGTGGGTGTAACAATTGTATTGATGTCCTCATCATCCTCCCCTTCTTGAAATGAAGTCGTCCTCGACGGAAGTTCATCTTCCTCACCCAAATAAGGCTTCAAATCTGCAATGTTAAAAGTGGGACTAACCCCAAAATCTGCAGGCAGCTCAAGTTTATATGCATTATCATTTATTTTCTCTAACACCTTAAAGGGACCATCAGCACGTGGCATTAGCATTGATTTGCACAAATCAGGAAATCTATCCTTACGCAAATGTAACCAAACAAGATCTCCAGGTGCAAACACAACATGTTTTCTACCCTTATCTCCAGCAAGTTTATATTTAGCATTCATACGCTCAATGTTTTCCTTAGTTAACTCATGCATTTTTAAAATCAATTCAGCATGTTGTTTAGCATCAAAATTAGCCTTCTCCGAAGATGGAAGAGGCAACAAATCAATAGGTGCACGAGGTAGGAAACCATACACAACTTCAAAAGGGCACATCTTAGTAGTAGAATGCAATGAACGATTATAAGCAAATTCAATATGAGGCAAGCATTCCTCCCACATTTTCTTATTATTCTTCAAAACAGCCCTAAGCATAGTAGACAACGTTCTATTGACTACTTCAGTTTGTCCATCAGTTTGGGGGTGACAAGTAGTACTAAAAAGCAGTTTAGTCCCCAACTTAGCCCATAAACATCTCCAAAAGTGGCTAAGAAATTTAGTATCACGATCTGAAACAATAGTATTTGGCACACCATGCAAGCGAATAATTTCACGAAAGAACAAATCAGCAACATTAACAGCATCATCGCTTTTATGACATGGTATAAAGTGTGCCATTTTCGAGAATCTATCCACGACAACAAATATGCTATCCCTCCCCTTCTTTGTTCGAGGTAAACCTAAAACAAAGTCCATAGATATATCCTCCCAAGTGATAGAGGCAAAGGTGTCCCGTCTTTCGATGAGATGGTGGATTTCGCTTTGGTGGAAGTCGACTTTGACGATCCGACTACGAACGTGTGAGGACGTCGCGCCTTAGCAATCGCTAAACCAACTCCGAGAGGTTATTGACCACGCCGGAGCACGATCAACCTGACCACGAGGGTCTGTTTCCTGCGAGCAAACGAAGAACAAGCAAGAAACTAAGATTGCAATCTGGATATTGCGAATATAAGATGAAAGCTTTATTGATCAAGGTGGGGTTCTGTGACGCCTTTGTCTGGTCGTTGAACACAAACGAAGTACGCGAAGTTGCAGCTATGGCGAACTTTTAATCTAAACAAAACCCAAAGTCTAAACGATGCCCTAAGGGCTGTATATATGGAGGAAGAGGGGGGTATTTCGTGGCCCTTGGTGGAGGGGTCCGAAATCAACCCTATCTCTTGTTTCCCCACACATACGGACTCTAAAAATAGCCTATACTTATGTATTTCGAAATTACATGGGCCTGGCCCAATAATAAGGTGACGCAGCACCTAAAATAGCCTCGGGACGAAATTTATGAAGTGGCATCTTGTATATTTCGTCCAAGGCTTCATGCACCCATTATGGTGGCTTCAAAGTACTGAAATCATCACTTGTAACTCCGTTCTTGTTCCCCTTGCGCATGCCATCATCTCCATGCTTGTTCTTGCTCCAATGTTCATCCTTCTCCAAGCTAGGCCCTTCATTTGTAAGCAAAACAAATGTATCCAATTTAGGCAGCATCATATTCTCATGAACATTAGAATCATTACCAAGAAACGAAAGTACCTGGTAATTTAGTTGGCGTGCACGAGCTCTAGTAATTGGTCCATTATGTATAGCAGCAGGGGCTGTGGGTGTAACAATTGTATTGATGTCCTCATCATCCTCCCCTTCTTGAAATGAAGTCGTCCTCGACGAAAGTTCATCTTCCTCACCCAAATAAGGCTTCAAATCTGCAATGTTAAAAGTGGGACTAACCCCAAAATCTGCAGGCAGCTCAAGTTTATATGCATTATCATTTATTTTCTCTAACACCTTAAAGGGACCATCAGCACGTGGCATTAACTTTGATTTGCGCAAATCAGGAAATCTATCCTTACGCAAATGTAACCAAACAAGATCTCCAGGTGCAAACACAACATGTTTTCTACCCTTATCTCCAGCAAGTTTATATTTAGCATTCATGCGCTCAATGTTTTCCTTAGTTAACTCATGCATTTTTAAAATCAATTCAGCACGTTGTTTAGCATCAAAATTAACCTTCTCCGAAGATGGAAGAGGCAACAAATCAATAGGTGCACGAGGTAGGAAACCATACACAACTTCAAAAGGGCACATCTTATTAGTAGAATGCAATGAACGATTATAAGCAAATTCAATATGAGGCAAGCATTCCTCCCACATTTTCTTATTATTCTTCAAAACAGCCCTAAGCATAGTAGACAACGTTCTATTGACTACTTCAGTTTGTCCATCAGTTTGGGGGTGACAAGTAGTACTAAAAAGCAGTTTAGTCCCCAACTTAGCCCATAAACATCTCCAAAAGTGGCTAAGAAATTTAGTATCACGATCTGAAACAATAGTTTTTGGCACACCATGCAAGCGAATAATTTCACGAAAGAACAAATCAGCAACATTAACAGCATCATCGCTTTTATGACATGGTATAAAGTGTGCCATTTTCGAGAATCTATCCACGACAACAAATATGCTATCCCTCCCCTTCTTTGTTCGAGGTAAACCTAAAACAAAGTTCATAGATATATCCTCCCAAGGAACACTAGGTACAGGCAAAGGCATATATAAACCATGAGGATTGAGTCGTGACTTAGCTTTTTGACATGTAGTGCAGCGAGCAATAAAACGCTCAACATCCCGTCTCATCTTTGGCCAAAAGAAATGTGTAGCAAGTACGTCCTCCGTCTTCTTCACGCCAAAGTGTCCCATTAATCCTCCTCCATGCGCCTCCTGCAACAACAAAAGACGAACGGAGCTAGCTGGAATGCATAGCTTGTTAGCACGAAACACAAATCCATCCTTAACAACAAACTTGTTCCACATTCTTCCTTCTTTACAATTCTGCATTACATCTTTAAAATCAGCATCATGCACATATTGATCTTTGATGGTCTCCAAACCAAATATTTTGAAGTCAAGTTGTGAAAGCATAGTATAGCGACGAGACAATGCATCAGCAATAACATTTTCTTTTCCCTTCTTGTGTTTAATGACATAAGGGAAAGTCTCAATGAATTCAACCCATTTAGCATGTCTACGATTCAGTTTAGCTTGACTTTTAATATGTTTCAAAGATTCATGATCAGAATGTATAACAAATTCTTTGGGCCATAAATAATGTTGCCATGTTTCTAAAGTCCAAACAAGAGCATATAATTCTTTATCATAAGTATAATAATTCAGACTAGGCCCACTCAATTTTTCAGAAAAGTATGCAACAGGTTTGCCATCTTGTAATAACACACCTCCTAATCCAATTCCACTAGCATCACATTCAAGCTCAAAAGTCTTACTAAAATCAGGAAGTTGGAGTAAAGGAGCATGTGTCAACTTGATAGAGGCAAAGGTGTCCCGTCTTTCGATGAGATGGTGGATTTCGCTTTGGTGGAAGTCGACTTTGACGATCCGACTACGAACGTGCGAGGACGTCGCGCCTTAGCAATCGCTAAACCAACTCCGAGAGGTTATTGACCACGCCGGAGCACGATCAACCTGACCACGAGGGTCTGTTTCCTGCGAGCAAACGAAGAACAAGCAAGAAACTAAGATTGCAATCTGGATATTGCGAATATAAGATGAAAGCTTTATTGATCAAGGTGGGGTTCTGTGACGCCTT
>NW_021258135.1:0-986 GCF_002162155.2 Triticum dicoccoides | reverse complement strand
AACTATAAGTATCAGAATCTCAATGGTTTTCTTCCCAACAAGTTGGCCATGAGCGTCTCCAGAAAAAGGAAGATCCTGGATGCACCACTTTGATGTGGCGTCAAATGTTCAAGCAACAATGTACTAAATAATATTCCCTCTGATCTAATTAATTATCGTTCACTCTAAAGTTGTACCAAGAGAGCGACAATTAATATGGATCAAAGGGAGTATTCATAGCTTCTACACATATTATCCGATATAATAGGAGACAATGTATATACACAAAGCAGTACAGTGATTGCTTACTGTAATGATGAAAGAAAAAAGGAAGACATAATGATGAAAAAAAAAGGAAAACTTGAAGCTGATGTCTTGTATTTCCAAATTCCAAAATACATCAGCAAACAACAAGATTCAATAACCTACAAGATAAAATGTATAATTAAACTTTTGAGTAAAACAAAAGGAGTATAGTCAAATGGAAGTACTTAAGTAACTTTTGAGTACATTCACTTCCTCCTGTCCATGCCTACCCATTTGATCATTTGTGAAATTCTTCATTTCTTCTTTTCCCACATAACAAATAAGATCATCACAGAAATTTTCACAATTGAGGCGATTGCGCAAGTAACTAGATAAATTTCCTAATGTGAAAGATTTAGGACATATGTGCATTTAAAAAAAAACTAGGACTAACTTCACATCTACGAAAAGTAATTAGGACCTCCAATGCATTTAATTATTTAATGTAAATTACCTGCATTGCATGTTGTTTGGTTAGGCTTAATTTTGGCTTTTGGAGTTTAGCTTATATATAAGTTTTAAAAAGCGAAAATGCTAAAAATCCGATGTCAGATTTTTAAGCACGGGAAATCGAATATTTTTTGTGAAAATTTATATTGTCACGAGTATGCCAATTTTCTTTAGCAAACATGGCAGTTTCAAGCAAAAAATTGAACATGGCAAGAAAGTGCCATGTTTGCGAAAGAAAATGGGAAACAATT
>NW_021258134.1:0-830 GCF_002162155.2 Triticum dicoccoides | reverse complement strand
AAAGCAGCAATTTGGTCATAGTAAATTGGGTGTCATATGTTTTCTTGGTTGACACCCTTTTGTTTTCGTTGTGATTGAAACCCTACATTTAAATGACAAGGCAACTTCTCAGACCTAAATCTTACTTGCAAAATATATTGTGTACTTTTGAGACAGAGCTTTTGTCCTCACAGGATAACTGCTTGTTGTATTTCACTATCAGGACATTTGTTTGGTGGGAGTATCCTGGAGTTAAGGATGCTTGGATGGAAGTGGTGGCCTCACAAAGGTAGTCATTATATTTTCTTGCCCTGAAGTTACTGATAGTGAGTTAAATTTTCTTAGTGATTGCTTGAACATATTGCTTACCAGCCACCCTAATGTGTGTACACAAGATCGAAATGCACAAATACCTGCTCAGGTATTTTTCCAGTTATTTTAACTTCTTGCAATATGTTGGCTGACTCTTACTCGATTCAGATACAGTATGTTGGCTGAATCTCACTCCGTTCAGATATCTCTCTTCTTTGGCTCTTTGCTTTGGCTCGGATATGTCTTTGCATTAGAATTTTTCACCACCAATTAATTTGCAAGGGCACATACTATTTGTAGCAGCCTACATAAGCACAATTCACCTTATGCATCTGTAGAAATGGATTGTTGCACGAAGTTGTGTCAGTTAGTAGACTATATTTGTTAACGTATAGTTATTTTTTGTGAGAAGTAAACATATAGTTTTTTGACGGCAGTATACTTATATAATATTCTTATTGTTGAGATACTAAAAACATTTTGGTTAATTATTACTTACTGTGACACTTCAGTAAGTCTTTTGAGTAGGCAAAATCTCT
>NW_021258133.1:0-740 GCF_002162155.2 Triticum dicoccoides | reverse complement strand
GGATCAAACTAAATAACTTATCGTGGTGTTTCGTCAATATGCAGTTGCATATTGAGCTTCATTTAATTTGTAGGATTGTTTGTGCACTTTGCCATGCCATGCCTCATTAAACCGGACATGCATCATACTCGTTTGTGCTTCATGCCATGTTGATGTGTTTGTTGTTTACTATGTTGTTTGTTTCTTTCCGGGTTGCTTCTCTCGTTAGCTTCGGTTTCGTTCCGGAGTTGTGAGGATTCGTTCGTCTACGTCCGTTTGTCTTCTTCATGGACTCGTTCTTCTTCCTTGCGGGATCTCAGGCAAGATGATCATACCCTCGAAATCACTACTATCTTTGCTATGCTAGTTTGCTCGCTCTTTTGCCATGCCAATGCTACGATGCCTACCATTTGCTTGTCAGCCTCCCAAATTGCCATGTCAAACCTCTAACCCACCATGTCCTAGCAAACCGTTGATTGGCTATGTTACCGCTTTGCTCAGCCCCTCTTATAGCGTTGTTAGTTGCAGGTGAAGATTGAAGTTTGTTCCTTGTTGGAACATGGAGATGTTGTTCCTTGTTGGAACATGTTTACTTGTTGGGATATCACAATATATCTTACTTAATTAATGCATCTATATACTTGGTAAAGGGTGGAAGGCTCGGCCTTATGCCTGGTGTTTTGTTCCACTCTTGCCGCCCTAGTTTCCGTCATATCGGTGTTATGTTCCCGGATTTTGCGTCCCTTACACGGTTGGGCTAT
>NW_021258132.1:0-415 GCF_002162155.2 Triticum dicoccoides | reverse complement strand
GAGCATCAGGGGCCCATGAGGCAGGGGGCGCGCCCCCACCCTCGTGGACAGGGTGTGGGCCCCCTGACATGGATCTTTTCGCCAGTATTTTTATATATTCCAAAAATAATCTCTGTTGATTTTCAGGTCATTCCGAGAACTTTTATTTCTGCACAAAAATAACACCATGGCAATTATGTTGAAAACAGCATTAATCCGGGTTAGTTCCATTCAAATCATGCAAGTTAGAGCCCAAAACAAGGGCAAAAGTGCTTGGAAAAGTAGATACGACAGAGACGTATCAACTCCCTCAAGCTTAAACCTTTGCTTGTCCTCAAGCAATTCAGTTGATAAACTGAAAGTGATAAAGAAAAACTTTTACTAACTCTGTTTGCTCTTGTTGTTGTAAATATGTAAAGCCAGCATTCAAGTTTTC
>NW_021258131.1:0-1542 GCF_002162155.2 Triticum dicoccoides | reverse complement strand
ATTTGCATGATCAACTGTGTATTTGCATTGGTTGCGGCCATCACAGCTTGCCATGCTTCCGGAGGAGGCGGGGGCGGAGGCGGATCAGGATTCGGAGTCGTGCGCGTTGGAGGAGCCATCCTGAACAGGTTGACCACCATTAGCACATTGATAGACAACAATATAGAAGCTGAATCCAACGGAATGAAAATTGCAACATATAGTCTTCACATCCGAACAAAATGAACGAATGCATTCCTCTTCAAATGGTCACATATCCATAAATTGAGAAGCCACGAAGAATTAAGGAAGAGAAATAATTCAACAAGGTACGGATCAAGAACGAATAATCGGTAAGAAATCCCAATCTCAAACCAATATCCGTGGGAGAAGAACTAGAGCTACTAGAATTCCCACCTATGAAACTCCCGAACCTTTCCGGTTATGCAATCAGGTGTTGGGGATACAGGGGAAGCACAACATCTCACCCAAACTAGCAAATCCTACATCCAGCTGTATCCATCCTTCAACACATAACCAGGAAAACTTCGGAAACCATCTACCTCAACCTTCGAAAAGCATCCGTTATACAAGTTATGGCGATACTCCCGAACTCCCGCCCCAGTACTGGGTGGCGTCGAGGTTATCTCACCAACGAACTGCATAAAGGAGATTTCCGATGTCGCGCACATATCTCAAGTATACCAGAATTGCAACGATAAAATTGTGACGACAACACCTCGGAGCTCAACTCCCCGGGACACTGCCACAACCCCTAAAGACAGGAGGCACCAAGAACAATGTTCTCGTCACAAAACCATCGGAACAAAACCAAAATACTCGCATGATCCTAAATTTTTTTTTTGTGAAATTTGAGAAGAGAAGAGTCAAAACTCTAGGTCAGGATGCCTTACCAGAGCGATGTGGAGACTGGGAAGTAAAAAGAATTCCTAACTCTCCGATATATAATTCCTAAGGACTCAAAACATTTTTCTAGACACAACTCGGCTGCTAAAAACGATCAAGCAATGGGGACTCCTAAGGTCGGGGAAGGCTCTGATTACCAACTTGTAACGCCCTCGATGCGGCTATAGCTCCCACGTGTCGAGGCACGGCTTAGAGGCATAACCGCATTGAAAGCAATGTCGCAAGTCAGGCAATCATTACAACATCCCATGTAATGTATAATAAAAGGGGGAGATAACATAGTTGGCTTACACTCGCCACGTCACATCAGAGTACATAAATAACATCCATCAAACAAACACTCATGGCCCGACTACGGCGCCAAAATAGAAAAGAACCCAACATGCGACAAGGTCCTGAATCGATAACCCCAACTAGGCACCACTACTGATCATCCGGAAAAGATACGTAGTAACGCTGAGAGTCCTCGTCGAACTCCCACTTGAGCTCGTACTCGTCACCTGGAGCGGAATCACCTGGACCTGCATCTGGAGTTGTAGTATCTGTGAGCCACAGGGACTCAGCAATCTCACACCCACGCGATCAAAACTATTTAAGCTCATGGGAATGGATAAGGCAAATATATGTGGAGCTGCA
>NW_021258130.1:0-1549 GCF_002162155.2 Triticum dicoccoides | reverse complement strand
ATGAGCCTTGGATCCACAACAGATATGTACCAATTAAAGTCAAAAGATGCAATTTGCCTGGTGCCTAGTTGGGATTCCCCAAAAGCAAAGATGGATGATGATCCTCCAGCAACACTAGCCTCCTTGGTCTTCTCTTCCCAATTATTCTGGCTTGGTGATGCAAGTTGGACGGTGCTGATGTGCAACTTCTCCAACGCCCATGTCCTTTTATCTTCCGGTGGCCATAATATTGCACGGAGCTTCTTGCAGCCCAGCAGTATGAAACACTTTAGGTTTGGAGCTTCCAATTCTCCGAGGTCAAGGGTTTTCACTGCCGTGTCCGAGAGGTCCAGCTCCCCCAGGCGCCCCAAATTTCCTCTGAGAAGTATATTCTTCAACTGAGAACAACCCCGAAAGGAGATACAAGATATCTTGGCAGCAGTAGCACCACTATTGATGAAGCTAAATGACTCAAGCAATGGGGGTAACATGAAAGGGGTGACTTGTTCCAATTCAGCACAACTCTCAAGGCTGACTGTCTTCAGGAGACTTGCCTTGGACAAGTTGAGGAGTGATGCACCATTATTTTTGATGATGTCTTGTGAATGAATTGTGACTGTGTTGGCTGTTACTCGAAGTACGACAAGGCTAGGAATATCACCACACAAATCGCTTATGCTCCAATGCTTGACTCCCTCCACATTCAACTCCCTGAGGTCAGTCATTAAACTCATCATCTTTTCCGATAGAAGCCAATACCAATCTGTATACCTCAAAACCAGAACCCATAACTTCTGGAAACATGTCATGTTTTCATTGTCGCTTGTATGCTCTTTATCGTCTGTGATATTCGTGCAATGGTCCAGATGGAGCAATCTTAGTTGGACACAATGAACGAAGGGAGGAGATGCAAAACTGAAGGTGCAATGAGACAGATGTAACACACGTAGCTTGCTGCTTTGTGAATGTTGGAACATGCCAACTGGTAGTATTGATGTTGTATTTCTTGGTGGCTCATCTGCAGAAAGGAAGAATGATGTCACCTGAGGAGGCAGCACACGAGTGTTATCCTTTAGGAGTTGTTTGTGGGTGGTGAAATTCCAGCGGTTAACAAGTAAATCACCCGACACCTGTAGCATGGGAGCTGTTTCCTCATTATATGTTAACTCAACATCCAAGCACATGTTTCTGTGCAGAGAATTGCCAATATCCCATGCTGATGCATTGTCTTGGCCCTGTATAATACCATCACAGATCCAATAGTTTGGTGCATGTGTCTTCAAGTCCGTAGCAATTTTTGTCATGTATATGAGGCACTCCATGACTATCTTGTGGCTTATATCATCGGGCTTAACAATGCCCGCACACCTGGCAACCTCCAAAGCCTCTTCATGCAGTAGATCTCGTATTTCCTCATCTTCAAGTTGCGGAGAAGCATATAAGAGAACATCTGTCTGACTCTTCATCTTTCCCTGTTCCCCATCTTCTAGTATTCGATCGAGATCGACCCGAAACCTCCCGTGCCAGGTCCACAACATCATGTTACTCAAAAATGTTGTTATTGGGACAC
>NW_021258129.1:0-609 GCF_002162155.2 Triticum dicoccoides | reverse complement strand
TTTTTTCCGGAGGAAAAATGGAAACGGAGAGGAAATATGAAAACGGAAACGGAAATTTGCAAAACGGAAGTGGAAATGGAATTTTTTGTGTGGAAACAGAAACAAAAATGAAACGGTGTTTTTCGATGGAACATGCATGGGCATGGAACTTTCTGTTTCCGTGAATATGGAATTTTTGTTTTTACTATAGACCTATAGCTATTTTGTAGCCCAACTACCAAAAAGAACACAATGACACAATTAGTAAAATGGATCTAAGGCCCAACTCCTACTACCACACATGTACTCAGCTTACCCTATACGCAATTGTCCACTACTAACAATACTACGCTAAGTTGTTAACATAATGATATTATTTTGTAGCCATGTTAACGACTCATTAAATTTGTTTGTTTTTATGTGTATTTCTCTGTGATTCAAGGGGTTTTAAGTTCCGATCAATGCCTATTTCTGTTTTCGTATCCGCTTTATATTCGCTCTGTGTCCGTTTCCGGTAGTATCTGTTTCCGTATTCATTTCCGGGGTTTCTGTATTCGTTTCCGCTTCTGCAAAGAAATGTGAAAACAAATATGATAGCACTCAGTTCCGTCCGTTTCCGCTCCATTTTCA
>NW_021258128.1:0-390 GCF_002162155.2 Triticum dicoccoides | reverse complement strand
TAGTGGAGTTTGTCCATTGGCTTCCCTTTTCCCTTTTTGTCGACCCTCATACTTTCACCAAACTTGAGTGCAGAGAAGACTTCTATGCATTAGTCATGTTCAGTTGGTGATGCAGTCATAGTACCCAGATGCTGATTTGTTGAAGTCGCACATGGACCAACTGGCACATCAAGCCAAATGTCTCCAATGCAGAGTTTCACCGAACGCGGTACGTGACTCTCCATACCTTTGAATAAAGAAAACTATATATTAGTTTTCTTTGAGTATATTTTGCGTACACAATGTTTATATACTTCCTATACTTTAGAAATTCACATGTTGCAATCCTATGTTGGAATTCGAAGATGAGGGGAGAAATATGTCCCACCGGGCGTGCCAGAATCTGATGAC
>NW_021258127.1:0-1323 GCF_002162155.2 Triticum dicoccoides | reverse complement strand
TGAACTGATATAAGCAACCCAGAAGTCCTTTACCGCGGACACGGCTATTCGAATAGATGATGTTAACCCTGCAGGGGTGTACTTCTTCACACACGCTCTCACCACTTACCGCCGTTTACACGACATGTACTCGGCAACCTTCAAGCGGAAGCCCAACGTGGGTGTCGGCCACGGCCTGCCTAAACACTCGAGTCTCTAGTCCAGGTTTATCGCCTATTCGGGTTCCATCCATGAGGAGATCCGGCCGGAGTTTCGCTCACAGCCCCAAACGATGTGAACAGGGTTCCCGAGACACCAAACGGGCGCACGGTACACCGTGCCACGTGCCTACCGCATCACAGCCCACCCCTACGGTCAGCGCTGCGCACGGCCTCCAGCATACTACAAACACCAGAAACTACTTGCAACTCCTGGACAGAGGACAAGGGTGATTAAGAAGCTGAGAGGGTCCATTGGTTTCGGGCCCAATGCGTGGTAGTAGCTGAATCATGGATCACAAACACAGAACTCAGTTCCTGAGGACGGCTGCAATGAGACAACCCACCATGTACTCCTACATGGCCTCTCACCGCTACCTTTACCAAATCGTGTTCACACACTTAGCTCACACACAGTAGGACATGTTCACACGCCTCTGATTCATCCTCGATGAATCAGACCTGACTCAACTCTAAGCAATAGCAGGCATGACAACAAGCATGAATGAGTAGGCACATCAGGGCTCAAACAACTCCTACTCATGCTAGTGGGTTTCATCTATTTACTGTGGCAATGACAGGTCATGCAAAGGATAAAGGGGTTCAGCTACCGCAGCAAGTAACAAAATGTCATTGTTGTCCTAATGCAGTAAAAGAGAGCAGGAGCGAGAGAGTGGGATTTTATCGAAATGAACAAGGGGGTTTTGCTTGCCTGGCACTTCTGAAGATAACATTGAGTCTTCATCAGTGTCAACGATCACATCATCGGTATCACGTCTATCGAGAGGGGACAAATACCGGCAACACAGAAGGGAACACAATCAATGCAATGCACAATATGATGCATGATCATGACATGGCAAAATGAATGTGTTTTGAGCTAATGCAACTAAAACCAGATTAAATGAAGTTGGTTTGAATCCAAGATTCAAATTCAAACTCCATATGTGGATATTTAAATGCCCTTTATATGATTTGTGCTAAACAGCAGCTATAAGTTGTTCTAGCATGCATGAAAATGGTACAGATGGATTCCTTGAATTTTTCTGATAATTTTTCATATATAATTTATTTCATTTGGAGTTACGGTTAATTTTCTATGATTTTTAGAAGTTATAGGCATTTT
>NW_021258126.1:0-1602 GCF_002162155.2 Triticum dicoccoides | reverse complement strand
TATATATATGGTCGTACGAGAAATTGTATTATATATGTATGGTCCTACAAGAAATTATATTATATATGCATAATGTGTACAGTATATAGTACTGTAAAATATGTTTGAAATAAAGAAAAATTGAATGGAAATCACAAAACTAAAAGGAAATAACCATAAACCCTAAAGCCTAAAACCCTAGTCACTGTTGGTGTCATCAACCGGGACTAAAGATCCTCCAGCCCCCGGTGCTAGCTCGCTGCCGTGTGGAGGGACCTTAGTTCCGGTTGGTGTAACCAACCGGAACTAAAGGTCCTCCGGCCCCCATCTCGCGCTCGCGGCCATGCGGATGGACTTTAGTCCCGAGTTGTGGCCAACCCGCACTAAAGGGTGGGGGTCTTTAGTCCCGATTTTTTTGTCCTAGTTAAAGACCCGGGACTAAAGTCCTTCGCCAACTGAGACTAAAGCCCTGTTTTCCACTAGTGCGTCTACCCTAGCCGCTACCACATTATATGATTCCGCACTGTTCCAAACCTTTCACTACCAAACAAGTCATCTCCATCCCTCCTTTTGGTACGTACTGCAAGAAGGGACATCAGGACTCCGGAAATCCGCCGCTTGCGATCCTGTAACACACAGAGAGATGATCAGATTTTTGGGCAGCACAATCGTTGCGACTGCTGACCGTGATTATGTCTTCAATAACCACTTCTTCCCCTATCTCGGCAAACTCTTCATCAACGGCATGGGTGACAACCAGAATTCCTGTGGTTCCGCTCCGGCTTCACCGTACGTAATTTTGTCCTACCTGTATGAGATATTGCCAGAGTTTCTGTCTCTAGCTTTTGCTGTAGATTGGATCTGTTCGTCTACTATCTTAGCTGTTTGCATGATTACTTTAATTATTATCTTATCACATGAGTAGTTTATTGTTTATTCGGATTAAATCATGCAGTAATTTTCTAATATATTCAGCACTTCCAGTTCATAGAACACTCTGCTATGGCCATGTCTCTGTAAACTCCTAATTGATGTTCGGACTAATGAAATCACAGTAGCACTCGGTTTTGACTATATCCATTTTATCCGTGAGCTGCTAGTTGATGCCCAAACTAAGGGAACTCATACAAAACTGAATTCTAGGCGCCCACGTATATCTGACTCAGCACAGATATATTTCCAAATTTAGACAACTTCTAACAACAACTATTGTGTTTCTTTAGTTTCAGTCATCTATGACCATTTGTATTCTAAAACTTATGCATTTAACTCCGCCAGTCGGTAGCTACAAATATAAAATGCCTTACTAGAAGCCAATATCATATTTATGTGCAACATGGGTAGTGATTTATTTGACATCATAAATAGGGAAATACAGTCAAAATCAGTTACCGAGAATATCTAGCTTCGCATATAATTTTTCAAATTGGATGGTGCTTTATATTTTACATTCTCTTAAACAATTTATAGTCTCAAAATAAATTATGCATCCTTCCTACATGATCATGTTTTCTCTTCTTCTTTCTTTTGCTAAATGGTTCTTCGTACAAAACTGAAAGCTAAGCTATGCACCGCCTATATACTTTCTGAAACAAAAGCTAATCCGTCATAGACCATCAAACG
>NW_021258125.1:0-922 GCF_002162155.2 Triticum dicoccoides | reverse complement strand
AGGCTCCCCTAGGGGGGCGCCGGCCCTAGGAGATGGGATCTCCTTGGGGGGCGCCGGCCAAGGGGTGGAGTGCCCCCCAAGCCAGGTGGGGCGCCCCCCCACCCTAGGGTTCCCAACCCTAGGCGCATGGGGTGGGCCAAAGGGAGCGCACTAGCCCACTATGGGCTGGTTCCACTCCCCACTTCAGCCCATGGGGCCCTCCGGGATGAGTGGCCCCACCCGGTGGACCCCCGGGACCCTTCTGGTGGTCCCGGTATAATATCAGTGACCCCCGAAACTCTCCCGATGGCCGAAACTGCACTTCCTATATATAATTCTTCACCTCCGGACCATTTCGGAACTCCTCGTGATGTCCGGGATCTCATCCGGGACTCCAAACAACTTTTGTGTTACTGCATATTCATATCTCTACAACCCTAGCGTCACCGAACCTTAAGTGTGTAGACCCTACGGGTTCGGGAGACATGTAGACATGACTGAGACGGCTCTCTGGTCAATAACCAATAGCGGGATCTGGATACCCATGTTGGCTCCCACATGCTCCTCGATGATCTCATCGGATGAACCACGATGTCGAGGATTCAAGCAACCCCGTATACAATTCCCTTTGTCAATCGGTACGTTACTTGCCCGAGATTTGATCGTCGGTATCCCAATACCTCGTTCAATCTCGTTACCGGAAAGTCACTTTACTCGTACCGTAATGCATGATCTCGTGACCAGACACTTGGTCACTTTGAGCTCATTATGATGATGCATTACCGAGTGGGCCCAGAGATACCTCTCCGTCATACGGAGTGACAAATCCCAGTCTTCATCTGTGTCAACCCAACAGACACTTTCGGAGATACCCGTAGCATAACTTTATAGTCACCCAGTTACGTTGTGACGTTTGGTACACCCAAAGCATTCCTACGGTATC
>NW_021258124.1:0-1272 GCF_002162155.2 Triticum dicoccoides | reverse complement strand
ACCATCTACTGTTGTTTCTGAAATTAAATTGAAAAGTGCATGTTTACTTGCCACCAAATCTGATATTGATGAGCTAGATTTCAGCAAATCTGTTTGCTATGCCTTTGTGTGCAAAGAGGCATTATTTTCATTCGAGGACGTGCCTTCCTCTTTGCCCCCTGCTGTCACTAACATTTTGCAGGAGTTCGCTGACGTCTTTCCACAAGACGTGCCACCGGGATTACCACCTATTCGAGGGATTGAGCATCAAATTGACTTAATTCCCGGTGCTTCGCTACCCAACCGTGCACCATACCGTACCAATCCAGAGGAGACGAAGGAGATTATGCGTCAAGTACAAGAACTGCTCGACAAAGGTTATATACGCGAATCCCTTAGTCCTTGTGTTGTTCCTATCATTTTAGTGCCGAAAAAGGATGGTACATCGCGTATGTGCGTTGATTGTAGAGGCATAAATAATATTACTATTCGTTATCGTCATCCTATTCCTAGGCTCGATGATATGCTTGATGAATTGAGTGGCTCTACAATATTCTCCAAAGTTGATTTGCGTAGTGGATACCATCAAATTCGTATGAAATTGGGAGATGAATGGAAAACAGCATTTAAAACTAAGTTTGGATTATATGAGTGGTTAGTCATGCCTTTTGGGTTAACTAATGCACCTAGTACTTTCATGAGGTTAATGAACGAAGTTTTACGTGCTTTCATTGGACAATTTGTGGTAGTTTACTTTGATGACATATTGATTTATAGCAAATCTTTGGAGGAACATTTGGAACATTTACGTGCTATTTTTATTGCTCTACGTGATGCAGGTTTGTTTGGAAACCTTGGAAAGTGCACCTTTTGCACCGACCGAGTATCTTTTCTTGGCTATGTTGTTACTCCACAGGGAATTGAAGTTGATAAAGCCAAGATTGAAGCTATTGAGAGTTGGCCGCAGCCCAAAACGGTCACACAAGTGAGGAGTTTCCTTGGCCTCGCTGGTTTCTATAGGCGTTTTGTGAGAGATTTCAGCACCATTGCTGCACCTCTCAACGAGCTTACAAAGAAGGATGTGCCTTTTGTTTGGGGTATCGCACAGGAAGAAGCCTTCACGGTATTGAAAGATAAGTTGACACATGCTCCTTTACTCCAACTTCCTAATTTCAATAAGACTTTTGAGCTTGAATGTGATGCTAGTGGAATTGGATTAGGAGGTGTGTTATTACAAGATGGAAAACCTGTTGCATACTTTTCTGAAAAATTGAGTGGGCCTAGTCTGAACTA
>NW_021258123.1:0-652 GCF_002162155.2 Triticum dicoccoides | reverse complement strand
GAGCAGTAGCAAGCTACCATTGGAAACACTAGGAGACATTTCCCGGTAAGAGAGGCTACTAAGGATAAACAACTAGATAGTCAGATCCCACACATACCAAGCATTTCAATAACATACACACAATATGCTCGATATGTGCAAACACAACATGGCATCACAACATGACTCTATGACTCAAGTATTTATTCATTAGGCTCCGAGGAGCGAGATATTACAAACATGGGTCTTATGACCCAACAATCAGAGCATACAAGTCAAAGCACATGCGGAAGCTTAACATGTCTGAGTACAAACATCTATAAATGAAAAAGGCTGAGAAGCCTGACTATCTACCAGATCCTGCCGAGGGCACAAGATCGTAGCTTAGGTAACAAGCTAAACGTCGAAGTCCACGCGGAACTACTAGTGAGACTGAAGTCTCTCTGCAAAAACATAAAATAGGCAAACGTGAGTACAAATGTACCCAGCAAGACTTACATCAGAACTATCTACATATGCATCATTATCAACAAAGGGATGGTGGGGTTTAACTGCAGCAAGCCAGCTTTGACTCGGTGGCTATCCTGAACTACGACTGCAAGTAACTCTTTTGAGGTGGCGCACACGAGTCCACATTTTCACCATATCAATACACCACTATGGATCCGCTCCC
>NW_021258122.1:0-1715 GCF_002162155.2 Triticum dicoccoides | reverse complement strand
CGAAACGGTGTGTCCGAACGTCGAAATCGCACTCTATTGGATATGGTGCGGTCTATGATGTCTCTTACCGATTTACCGCTATCATTTTGGGGATACGCTCTAGAGACAGCTACATTCACTTTAAATAGGGCACCGTCTAAATCCGTTGAGACGACACCGTATGAATTATGGTTTGGAAAGAAACCTAAGCTGTCGTTTCTAAAAGTTTGGGGATGCGAAGCTTATGTCAAGAAACTTCAACCTGAAAAGCTCGAACCCAAGTCAGAAAAATGCGTATTCATAGGATACCCTAAGGAAACTGTAGGGTATACCTTCTACTTAAGATCCGAAGGCAAGATCTTTGTTGCCAAGAACGGATGCTTTCTGGAAAAAGAGTTTCTCTCGAAAGAAGTAAGTGGGAGGAAAGTAGAACTCGATGAAGTACTACCTCTTGAGCGGGATAGTGACGCAGCACAGGAAATTGTTCCTGTGATGCCCACACCAAGTGAAGAAGAAAACCATGATAATGATCAAGGGACTTCGGATCGAGTTACTGCTGAACTTCGTAGGTCCACAAGGACACGTTCCGCACCAGAGTGGTACGGCAACCCTGTCCTGGAAATCATGTTGTTAGACAACAATGAACCTTCGAACTATGAAGAAGCAATGGCGGGCCCGGATTCCAACAAATGGCTTGAAGCCATGAAATCCGAGATAGAATCCATGTATGAAAACAAAGTATGGACTTTGACAGACTTGCCCGATGATCGGCGAGCGATAGAAAACAAATGGATCTTTAAGAAGAAGACGGACGCGGATGGTAATGTTACCATCTATAAAGCTCGACTTGTCGCTAAGTGTTATCGACAGGTTCAAGGGATTGACTACGACGAGACATTCTCTCCCGTAGCGAAGCTAAAGTCCGTCCGAATCATGTTAGCAATTGCCGCATACTATGATTATGAGATATGGCAGATGGACGTCAAAACAGCATTCCTTAACGGGCATCTTAAGGAAGAACTGTATATGATGCAGCCGGAAGGTTTTGTCGATCCTCTGAACGCTAACAAAGTATGCAAGCTCCAGCGATCCATTTATGGACTGGTGCAAGCATCTCAGAGTTGGAACATTCGCTTTGATGAGATGATCAAAGCGTTTGGGTTTATGCAGACTTATGGAGAAGCCTGCGTTTACAAGAAAGTGAGTGGGAGCTCTGTAGCATTTCTCATATTATATGTAGATGACATACTCCTGATGGGAAATAATATAGAATTTCTGGACAGCATTAAGGCCTACTTGAATAAGTGTTTTTCAATGAAGGACCTTGGAGAAGCTGCTTATATATTAGGCATCAAGATCTATAGAGATAGATCGAGATGCCTCATAGGTCTTTCACAAAGCACATACCTTGATAAGATTTTGAAGAGATTCAGAATGGATCAGTCCAAGAAGGGGTTCTTGCCTATATTACAAGGTATGAGACTGAGCTCAGCTCAGTCACCGACCACGGCAAAAGATAAAGAAGAGATGAGTGTCATCCCCTATGCTTCAGCCATAGGATCTATTATGTATGCCATGCTGTGTACCAGACCCGATGTAAACCTTGCCGTAAGTTTGGTAGCAAGATACCAAAGTAATCCCGGCAAGGAACACTGGACAGCGGTCAAGAATATCCTGAAGTACCTGAAAAGGACAAAGGACATGTTTCTCGTTTATGGAGGAGACGAAGAGCTCGT
>NW_021258120.1:0-852 GCF_002162155.2 Triticum dicoccoides | reverse complement strand
TTTTGCGCCTTGTGACAAACATATCGCACGTGCGCGATATATATTAATCCCGTTATATTATTTTTGACGTTTGCGATATGTTTAAGCTCGATGCTCATTGCTCGCGCGTCTTGGGGCGGCTTTGTGGCGCGAAGAGCGCTTTCTGAAAGGGGTGGAAAAAACTCGTGTTGCTGCGGTATGGAGGGAGGGGTGGAAACCGTGGAAAACTCGTCTCCGTGATTGAGCGGGGGAGTAAGTAGTATAGGACATTATCCATTGTTAGGGAACGGTTGTAATGGTAGTGAGAATGTAGAATCGTCTTTGGAGCGGACCTGGGAGTGGCAAGCATAAGGGACGAAGACGGGGAAACATGTCGGATGCGATCATACCAGCACTAAAGCACCGGATCCCATCAGAACTCCGAAGTTAAGCGTGCTTAGGCGAGAGTTGTACTAGGATGGGTGACCTCCTGGGAAGTCCTCGTGTTGCATTCCTTTTATAATTATTTTTTGCGCCTTGTGACAAACATATCGCACGTGCGCGATATATATTAATCCCGTTATATTATTTTTGACGTTTGCGATATGTTTAAGCTCGATGCTCATTGCTCGCGCGTCTTGGGGCGGCTTTGTGGCGCGAAGAGCGCTTTCTGAAAGGGGTGGAAAAAACTCGTGTTGCTGCGGTATGGAGGGAGGGGTGGAAACCGTGGAAAACTCGTCTCCGTGATTGAGCGGGAGAGTAAGTAGTATAGGACATTATCCATTGTTAGGGAACGGTTGTAATGGTAGTGAGAATGTAGAATCGTCTTTGGAGCGGACCTGGGAGTGGCAAGCATAAGGGACGAAGACGGGGAAACATGTCGGATGCGATCAT
>NW_021258119.1:0-677 GCF_002162155.2 Triticum dicoccoides | reverse complement strand
ATGATGATGATGATGATGATGATGATGATGATGAGGCAAAGCAGGACACAGAAAGTCGTCGCAAAGGCAAAAAGGCCAAGAAGACCGGAAATGACTACCCTCCCGCGTGCTTCACTCTAAGTCAGGAGGAGATAGAGCAGTTTTTCACCTGCCTCGTAGGAGTAAAACTTCCTTATGGTTACGCAAGGAAGATAAGAAGATACCTAGACCCAGCGAAGCAGAAGTTCAGAGGGATGAAGTCTAATGACTGTCACGTGCTGATGACGCAGATACTTCCAGTTGTAATCCATGGGATCATGGACGTGCACGTCCGTGAAACGCTATTTGGCCTATGCAACTTTTTCGACATCATTGCTCGGAAGTCGGCTGGCGTGAGGCAACTCAGAAGGCTACAGGAAGAGATCATGGTGATACTATGCGAGCTTGAGATGTACTTCCCGCCCACATTCTTCGATGTTATGGTGCATCTGCTTGTCCATATCGTGGAGGATATCATCCAACTCGGGCCGACGTTCCTGCACAGCATGATGCCGTTCGAAAGGATGAATGGTGTCATCAAAGGATACGTTCGCAACATGCCACGTACAGAGGGAAGCATAGCCAGGGGCTTTCTGACCGAAGAGTGCATCTCCTACTGCATGAATTATCTAGGCATCGAGAACCCCGTTGGTCTGCCC
>NW_021258118.1:0-386 GCF_002162155.2 Triticum dicoccoides | reverse complement strand
GGGTGGTGTGGTGGCATGTCCGAAGAGGTGGCACGCGTCTCCGGGGCGTGGCCCCCCCTCACGGACGGCGATGACACGGTAGTAGACGTTCTGCGGTAATGATGTGGCATGAATATTATTGAATACTCGGAGGGCGATAAAATCATGAGTTTTTTTGCACGATGTGGGCACATGTGCTATAGGAACGATGGTATTTTTTCATAATTTTTGGTGATGGAGAAGTATCCGAAAAATTCCCTCTACGCGGATTGACCTTCGCGCGTCTACGGGTGTGGCCGACAGCCTACAGGGGCTATCATGCCGCCAAATCTTGCGTAGGCGGCCTCTCACAAGTCTGGAAGTGTTCTGGCGGTTGCAAACGCCCTGCACGCGTGTCCAGGGTGTGC
>NW_021258117.1:0-587 GCF_002162155.2 Triticum dicoccoides | reverse complement strand
CAAAAAGAATTAAAAAATAAAGCAAAAAACAAGCGAAAATAAATAATGCAGAAAGCAAAACAAAAAAAACAACAATAAGTATTTTGTTGTAAGTAGAAACAAAATAAAATAAATAAAGCAAGAAAGAAAACAAAAAAAAGTGTTTTCAAATTTGAAAAGTAATGGCACTAACAGAAAGTTTATAATTTTCCTAAAACTAAAAGCAAAAAGAATTAAAAAATAAAGCAAAAAACAAAAGAAAATAAATAATGCAGAAAACAAAACAAAAAACTGGAAAAAAAGAAAAATAACAACAATAAGTAAAGAAAACAAAAAAACAAAAAAATGCCACCTACTGGGCCCACACGGCCTGAATACGACTTGAATCCCTACTTTGGGCCAGGATTCAGGCCCGCAGAAGGCCCAGAAGGCCCATCAGGCAAAGCAGTAGCTAGTAGGCCCGTAAGCCTGCAATGGAGAGGAGCTCGAGAGGGGTGCGGCAGTGGGGCTTATAAACCACTACGTGCCCCTCTCAACTAGCGAGGTGGGACTAAACTTTGCCCCCGATGCGGGCAGCACAGGGGCCTTTGGTCCCGGTTGGTGGCACC
>NW_021258116.1:0-407 GCF_002162155.2 Triticum dicoccoides | reverse complement strand
GAATGAGTAACTGGTTGAGATGCTGGTACAGTTGAAGCGGATGCTGCAGCTGGTGGAGCAGGTGATACTATGTTTGTAGATTTAGCCGGTGGACTTGGACCTTCTACTGCACTATAAGTACCAGCAGAATCTGGACGGCAGAGCCTTTTCCGTTTCACCCGACGAGTAACAGCACTCCCTACTATATTATTTTCCTTGCTCTTTATTGACTTTGCCATGTCAAGCTGTACCCACAACACAAAAGAATAAAAAAACTCTTCAGAACTCATTGATGCATGATACAGACAAGCAATACTTTTGATGTAAGACAACCGTATGAGGATGGAATATGTAAGAAAAACAGGACGGCATGACATATTCACAGCTACGATGTGCAAACTAAGCAGAAGGATTTTCAAGAAAATAGA
>NW_021258115.1:0-898 GCF_002162155.2 Triticum dicoccoides | reverse complement strand
CGTGCCTGTGGTGGCCGGTACCGACGACGGCGAGCTCGTGAGCGGCGGCCGGAGTTCGGCCAACGGCGGGTTAGGCGATCCAGGGCGCTAGGGGAGGCGTTGGTGCGTGCTACGTGCTCCTGGTGAGGTGTGGAGCACGATGGTGTGCCCGGCTTCGAGCCACAGTGGCTCTGGCCACGCCGGCGACGAGGCACGGCGGCGGCGAGCTTCGGCCGTGGTGGAAGATGGAGCTAGGGGACGAAATCAGGTGCGGGGAGTGAGGGGAAGAGAAGAGGAGCTCACGGGGAGTCGGACGAGACGCTGAGTGGGCTCGGGGACGCCTCTGCAACGGCGAATTGACGACGGCGATCTCCGGGCACCGGAGATGAAGACGACGACGCTCCGGTCGACTGCGGCCTCCTCTGGTCGCGTGCATCGCGTGTGTAGCTCCACGGGGTCAGGGCGGAGCTCAGGGATGCATAGAGGGAGCGAGGGGGTGGCTGGTGGCCATGGCGAACGGCGTCGGTGGCGACGGGCTCCGCTCGGGCAGAGAGGGAGAGGGAGCGGAGGGGGATAGGGACGGAGGGAGAGACGCGGGAGAGTGAGGGAGGGTCGAGGGAGCCGCGTGGCGTCTCCAGGGAGTAGCGGAGGCAAGCAGGGAGGCAGGAGGTGGCCTGGGCGTGTGCCCGCGCGCTCCGGCCACGCGCCTGCGCCTACTGGCGCGAGGAGGAAGGCGGCAAGGGGGGGGGGAGAAGTGGTGGGCTGGGCCGCTGCTGGCTGCACAGTGTTGGGCCAGGTAAGTGGCGCCAGGTAAGTCCTTCTGCTCTCTTTCTTTTACTTTTTTTCTATTTTCTGTAGTTTGTTTTGATTTAGTTTAGCAACTAAATCATTTAAATAAATTCTGTAGATTTTTATGTGG
>NW_021258114.1:0-389 GCF_002162155.2 Triticum dicoccoides | reverse complement strand
AATTTGGTCTTGCACATGTAGGTCCTGCTGTCAGAGGTTTTGACCCACTGTTCGACCCTTTTTGCATATGGGGAAATGAGTTGTCCATGAATATAAAACAAATCAAGAAACTCAGAAAGATTGTTATTATAAAGAAATTAGCGACAAAAAACAAGATGGCACTAACTATTATACCTTGCCTTTTCTTTATTCCTTTGCCCCATTTCCAATATAGAGAAGATATTTATGCACATCCTTATTTTCAGGCCTTTCTAAAGCAGTTCACTGATGATTACCTCTCAAACCACCTCTATGGTCAGGAGGCGAGGAAGGTTTTCATACAACACCCACAGTTCTATATTGAAGTGTTCCTGAAGAGGTCGAAGGACGGACGGTCAATCATCCACAGG
>NW_021258113.1:0-6564 GCF_002162155.2 Triticum dicoccoides | reverse complement strand
AGATATATATAGCACCAAATGTAATATTGCCAAATGTTATTGGGGCATAATTCAGTGCCCAGGACTGCTCCCACCGATCGCCAGATCACCCTGGCAACTGGGCAAAGGAAGAAGAGATGTTGCGCCGTCTCACGGGCAGCACAAAACGAACACTTCTCATTACCAGGCCAATTTCGACGTTTCATAACATCCCTCGTCAGGACCGCGTCCTGAAACAGCTGCCACATAAAAATTTTGATCTTAAGGGGGAACTATGCGGCTTATCTGTAGTGTCAATTATATATTTTCATTGACTAATATTGTATACCTTCAGTTCTGATCAAATTATGCTGCTTACGTGCAGTGTCAATTATATATTCCATTGACTAATATGGTATACCTTCAAATCTGATCAAATTGTGTGGCTTAATTATCTGCAGTGTAAATCACGTAGTTCATTGACTCCACCTTCGGTGGATATGCAATGCTTCTAACCGAATAATTATTATGCCATATCTTGAATCAAATCTGTTTCATATCATTGCCAAGTACTTGACCTCATCGCAGAAAAGTTTACAAAATTGTACTAACACCTCGAGCGCATTATGCCTTTTTCTATTTTACTCAGTCATCTAACAAAGCAGATTTGTGTTCATCTTTCGTCACTGCCAAATTGTCATCTAATAAAATTTGGGTAAGCTTCTACATGCTCTAGGTGTTTGTTCTAACTTCTTATGTCCTTCTGTAGGTGTTAGTAGGCTACTTTTGCATCAATGAAGATTACCTACAAAACATGACACTTTAAGTTTTTTTTTTTGAGATCAGAGTAGTACAGACTACTCAGAAGGAGCACTTAATTCGGCCAACAACAGGGATCGAAGACTCTACGGAACATCTGCAATCACCAGTTGGTCGCCTATACTCCTGGTTAGAGCCGCCAAACCATGCGCCAACTCATTACACTTCCTCTTCACATACTGGAGCAAGCGGTAAATCTCTTCATCACATCTTTTATGTCCATGATGAGTCCATAGCGGTCCGAACGGGGCGGAAGCTTTGAGTTTAACTCAGCAATGACGTTTTGATTGTCCATCTCGAGCACCACCTCCGCATTATAATATTTGCTCATTGTCATGAGCCCGACCAGGGCGGCTCTAGCTTCTGCCTCTTCTACACTACTACAGACCGGCAGCTTTTTGCAGACTGAAAGAAATACCAGTCCTCTGTGGTCCCTAGCAATCACGCCGGCTGCGCTCTCTCCAATAACAGCTTCGAAAGCGGCATCACAATTGATTTTGGCCGTTCCCCGGTTCGGCGCGGACCACTTGTCACCTTGGAGTGTTGGTCCCTCAAGGCGGGCTCCTCCATCCACTCCCGCCTTCTTGGAAACGCCATGACTGTCATTGGTCCCAGCAGCTAACCTCAGGTCCTCCTCGTACTTCTGCAGAAACAACACAGATCCCCTGATAGATTCTTTTCCATCATGGCGCATGCAGTCTTCCCTATGATGCCAGCAACGCCACAGGAGTAACAGTAACTTGGCGCGCACCTCTTCGTTTTCCGCATCGAGGGCCACTTGTAGCCGGTCTGTTCCGGTATTTCTTAGCTTTTGCTCAGCCGGTAACACCCAGATCTTCCTCATCTCTGCTCTCAAGGCCCGGCTTTTGGTGCAAGTTATGACTGCATGGTGTTCATCCTCCTCACCGTTTCCACAAATGCTGCATGTGGCATCCACTTCCAAAGTTCTCTTCCATTTATTTTTCTTGGTAGCCAGAGTATTTGTCGCAATCCTCCATGCAAAGATACGGACCTTGCTGGGGACCTTTGCCTTCCAAATAAGATCCCAATTGCTTCATCATCACCTTAGTTGTGATGACCTCATTGCTTATTGCTATTGGAACACGTGTTTAGAGTGCAACAATGGGATCTGTATAATAATTGTTTCACAGTGCATATGGTGATTAGAAGGTCCGTTGCGGATATAAGGCAGTGTAAGCTTTCCTTAGGAGGCTTGTGATTTACGACAATGGCAAGTCTCTTCTAATGCCTTATTCCTGTAAATATTTGTAGCATGTACTTTTTTTTAACAGAAGGATTTCATTAGTATGGCATTAAGCACACTTTACAAATAGCAGCTCGAGTGGCTGAGCACTCATTGCTGATAGCTCATTACAGGTAGGACATCCTTCCAAATTAGTACCTAAACCTTGATCTGAATGTAGGCAAGTAGAGCTAAAAGGTTTATCTTGCACTTTGACAGCAAGTCTAGCCTGATGGTGTGCCTTGAAATTCAGACTTCTGTGCACTTTGAGTATTCTATATGGATGAAATGAAGGCGTGGTCTGGATAGCAGCTAAGATTGGCCGGATAGCCCACGGACCTGCTTTAGTAATATCAGGTTGTACAACCGCTGAGGCAAGCACTTCAGAGTCTGTCAAAAACTTCGGATCCTGCACGTGTAGTTGAGCTGCAATCTTCACCGCCAACAACAATCCATAAGCTTCTGCCTGCAAAGCTGATGCTACTGGTGGCGACACAGCAGAGATGTATAGATGGTCGGTATGTTGCCCGTTAATTTGTAGAAAAACACCTATACCCGCCTTTGCTACAGCTTGTCCTGGCTCCAACGACCAAGCTGCATCTGAGTATATTTGTGTACCTAGAAAATCTATTGTAGACTGAGAAGTAAGAACAGTAGAAAGCTTTAGCTGTTCTGGCTGACCGTGATGTCCCTTCCAAGTTGAATCATGAACATGTAACTCCTTCATCAGTGAAGTGTCTGTGTCCTGCATAACAACATTGTACACAACAAAAACTTGCTCTGGCTTAATGTTCTTGCGATTAAATAAATAGTCATTTCTCACTTTCCATAAACACCAGAGAAAAGTATAGAGATTAATAGTTGAAATGTGAGGGTGATTGGAAGAAAGCAAAAACTGTATCATATTGGGTATAGTTTGATGTGTGGCAGCTAACATTTCAGTTCTGATGTACCAAGGATGTGAAAACCAAGCCGCTTTGGAGAAGTGACATAAGAATAACATGTGCATTTCATCTTCTTCCATGCCACACCTGGAGCACTCAGATTTTATATGTTTGGAAAACTTACCTGCTCTTTTCCCAGTAGCTAGGGCTCGCCGAAGTAGTCTCCAAGCAAAAGTTTGAACCCTGGGTAACATCATTATTTCTGCCCAAACCTGATTGAGAAGAGAGATTACCTGTTGTGGCACTGGCTTAGGTCTCTGATTAATAGGGAGCTCAAGATTTTTGTAACAATGCTTGTAGGCACTTTTGGTTGAGAATTCACCTGCAGGGGTTAGCTTCCATACAAGCAAATCATGGCCTAGAGAATCAACTATAGGGGTTTGCAAGATGACAGCCGCAGTTTCAGGGGTAAACAAGGTATTAACTAGTTGGGTGTTCCATACCTTTTGACTATTGGACCACAGATCTTTTACCATAGCTGGATAGGAGTAAGGTGGTTGTTGAATATTCAAATTTTCATAAATATCTTGCCATTTAGAGAACCATGGAGAGCTCCAAATGGAGGAGCTTCCATCCACAAGTTGATAAAAAGATGCAGAGCTCAGTAGATGTCTTACCTTCAATATGGCTGTCCAGAAAGCTGACTTAGGCATATTGGCTTCTGCTCTCCAAAATGAGGTATTTGCATAGTACTTTGACTTGAGAATAAGAGCCAAATTACTGTTAGGCTCCTTAGCTATTCTCCAAGCTGCAGAAAGAATTAAACTTTGGTTGATGGCTTGTAGATTCTTAATTCCTAGGCCTCCTATCTTCTTATCTGTGCATATGTCCGCCCAGGCTCTCAAACATAGAGCCCTTTTAGTAGAGTCATCCTTAATACCTGTCCACCAAAAATTCCTGATGATAGATGTGAGCCTAGCAAGAAATTTCTTAGAAAACAAAATGTTGGACATGTAGTAGACATGAATTGAAGAGAACACAGATTTGATCAAGGTCAATCTAGCTGCATGTGAAAGTCTATTAGCTTTGTAAGTAGAGAGCTTCGACTTAAATTTATCGTACACAAAATTATAAGCTCTAGCTCTATCCTTAGCCGGAAGAATAAGAGGATGACCCAAATGGGTGAAGGAGTTATCCATATCTGGCACTGGAAATAAGTTCCTGATATCCTGTTTTTCCTGCAAAGAAACGTTTGTACTAAACATAATGGCTGACTTATTCCAGTTGGGAAGCTACCCCGAAAGGTGGCCAAATTGCTGTAAAATTTGGGAAATAGTCTGAACTTCCTGCATATTAGCTTTTCCACATATCAACAAGTCGTCAGCAAACATTAACGAGTGGATAGGAGGGCAGTTTGGACCTAAGGATATACCTGAGAGCTGGTTGGCTTGTAGTGCATTCTGTAGGGCCATTGAGAGCTCATTAACAACAAGGACAAAAAGATATGGAGACAAAGGACATCCTTGTCGTATACCCCTAGAACTTTTGAAACATCCAAAAGGCTGCCCATTTATGATCACAGAAAAAGAGGGAGAAGAAATGCAAGCATATATAAGATTAATGAAATGGCTATGCAACCCCTTACGTGCAAGAGCAGAGCAAATGAAATTCCACTCGATTCTGTCAAAAGCTTTTGCAAGATCGATTTTAAGCATGAAGTCATTGCCTTTATAGGATTTCAAGGAGAAAGAGTGAGCAATTTCTTGCGCTACTATGATGTTGTTACTAATACGTCTACCTTTAATGAATGCCTGCTGAGAAGGATGGATGTAATCTGGCAAATGAGACTTCAACCTATTAGCCAAGGACTTAGCAATAATTTTATAAACTACATTATACAGGCTTATAGGTCTAAAATCTGAAGGTAATTTACAAACTATCTTTTTGGGGATAAGAGCAATATGAGTTTCATTAAGACGAGGAGGCAGAACACCTGTAACGTAAAAATTCCTTACCAGTTGAGTAACATCATCACCAATCCAGCTCCAAGCTATTTTATAAAAGCCCGCATTAAAGCCATCCGGACCTGGAGATGCATTCATCCTCATTTCTTTTAAAATCTCCCAGAGTTCCTGCTTATCTGGTATTGAAGTAGTAAAGTCTTGTGTGTCCTGAGGAAGAGTAGTACTTAAAAAAGGTCTACAATTATTAGGACTTAAAGATTGAAAAATGTTCTTAAAGTAGTCTACAAATTCATTTGCAATGTCCTGGGGATCAAAAAGATCTTTGTCTTGAGCATCCTTGATGGAAAGAATGCGGTTGCGTCTCCTACGCTTAGTGACATCATTATGAAAAAATGAAGTATTCCTGTCACCGCGAGTAGCCCAATGTTTCTTGGCCCTTTGCCTGTAATATTCATTGAGCTTGGACATGTTTCTTTCATATTGAGCTACAAGCTGAACCTCAACAGAATGTTCCTGATCCTCAAGGGGTTGTACTTGGATGTTGTTGATCTGTTCTTCCAGAGATCGTAATTGTTTTTGGAGGGAATCCTTTTTCTTGCACCATTTTTAAGCGTTCCTGCAAGATTATTAGCCCTGATGTGGAAGGGCATGTTTACTGTAGAGGACCAAGCATTATTAGCAACAGTGTGGAAGTCCTCTTCCAGAGCCCACCAATTTTCAAACTTAAAAGTCAACCGAGGCCTGCGAAACTTTGATTCTGTGGAGACCAATATAGGAGCATGATCACTCAAAATAATAGGCAAGTTAAAAACATTAGTGTTCAGAAAAAGATCACACCATTCAGCATGTGCCAAGCAATGATCAAGCCTTTCAAACACAGGTTTGGAAGAAAAACGTCTATTTGTCCACGTATAAGCAGGGCCAGAAAAGCCCAAGTCGAACAAACCACATTGCTTAACATACCCATTGAAAGCACGCATACGATTTTTATACACATTAACAGAGGAAGTTTCCGTATCATACATAATATTATTAAAATCTCCTAAACAAACTACTGGTTTGTCGAGATTATCACATACAAAATTGAAAATAAACTCCCAGATCATATTAGTAAGACGATGGTGGGGATCTCCATAAACACATACAAGTACAAACTCTACACTAGTTGGACAATGCACAGCTAAAGCTAAGATGAGATTGCTATTGGAGTACTTGACCGAGAGAGAAACATCATCAGACCATAGCAACCACAGTCCACCGGAAAGACCAATCGAAGGAACCACAAAGCTAGCCGAAGTATTAAAACGAGTATTTAGCTGAGCAGAATTGCACCTAGAGGACCTAGTCTCTGAAACAAAAGTTACCTGCGCACCGGTGGAGTACATCAATCTAGCTAAATAGTCCATTTTGTTGGATTCGCGGAGACTCTTGCCCTTACCTCGACAATTCCAACTGATGAGTTTCAAGGCCGCAGCAAGAGAAGGAGGCACAGTACGAGCATCTGCCATGGCAGGATCCAGTCTTGCACCTGGAGGACGACGACTTCTTATAACAGCATCTTGAGCAGAAAACTTTCCCATGGCCATCAGACTCGGGACCCCAATCGATCAGGGTTGACAAAGAGAGATGGATCTGGATGGAATAAGGAATCAGCTGAGACACCCTTGAAGAAACCTGGCATCCAGTTCATAACGCG
>NW_021258112.1:0-493 GCF_002162155.2 Triticum dicoccoides | reverse complement strand
CGCCCCTCTCAACTAGCGAGGTGCACTAAAAAAGACACATCCGTGACATTTTGGGCCGAACGAATTTTTTTTCTGTCATACATATGACACTTCTATGACGATAATTGTGACAAAACCCGGTATCCTCATAGATGTGGTGGGCTCCTACTTCTATGACAAAAAATCATGACAGAAAATGGGCTTTTCGTCATGGGCGGGCCGAAGACGCAGCTGCATGACATTCTTTGTGCGAGGGAGAGGAAAATTTCGGGGAGTTGCTGGTTACGGTGGGAGGTCGGGGGCGGAGCGATGCGCGTTTCTCTTGTACATACGCGCGTGTGTGCGAGGCGTTGGCTCTAACTGAACCCGAGCGATTGCACTGCAGGCTACGCGTTAATGAACCCGAGCGATCGATCTATGGTTGTTAACTGAACCCGATGGAGCGATTCCTTCGCTACTGCTACAAACTGAAGCCGATCGATGATACCTCTGGGATGAACAGTGAGCGTTGCGG
>NW_021258111.1:0-600 GCF_002162155.2 Triticum dicoccoides | reverse complement strand
GACGGTTGGGACGCGGACGACGAAGAAATTCAGAGCCCACCCACCACCCACTTCGTAGCCACCGTCGATGATCTAACTGACGTACTCGACTACGACTCCGAAGACATCGACGGTATGGACGACGATGCCGGAGACTATTAAGAACCAGTGCCTACAGGACACTGGAAGACCACCTCGTCATACGACATATACATGGTGGACACCCCAAAAGATGGGGACGGCGAAGAAGCAACGGAGGCTGATTCCTTAAAGAAACAGCCCAAGCACCGACGTCAGCGGCGCCGCTCTAAATCCCGCCACAGCAAGAATGGAGATTCTGGCACAGGAGATAATAACACCCCAGAAAGTGCCGAAGACAACCCCCTCCAGCACGATCCAGCGCAGGAGGAGGCAGAAGCAAGCCCTCACGAGAGGGCGGCAGACGAAGAGGTCGAGTATGATAATTACTTACCTCCCTCCGGAGACGAGGCAAGCCTCGACGACGACAAATTCGTCGTGCCTGAGGATCCCGTCGAACTAGAGCGTTTCAGACGCAGGCTAATGGCCACAGCAAACAGCCTAAAGAAAAAGCAGCAACAGCTTCAAGCTGATCAAGACCTA
>NW_021258110.1:0-1051 GCF_002162155.2 Triticum dicoccoides | reverse complement strand
CCTATTAAGGAAGGCATAGGTTCAACCCATTGGGGCATCTTAGAATCATATACCAAATCTTCAGAAGTAATTAACTCAAGCTCAAAGGCAGAGCATGGTTGAGAAAGCAGAGGATACAATTTACCAAAGGCATTATGTATCAGAGGAAAGGCTCACAAGGTTATTGAATATGAAGGGCGTTGTCAGATAAAATCCAACAAAGGATCTGGTGGTCCACAAGGGATCTGACGTGAGCATCGGTACTCAACTAGAGGAAGAAGATTGCAAGGAGATCAGATTATAGAAACAACTGACTAACTCAATTGTCAAATGCAAAGGAATTATGATTTCCAAATCAAGGGATCAGAAGCAATGCTCTGAGTAGGGATGGATAAGTTGAATAGCCTTAGGGTACAATCAATGACAATTGGATTGGTCGAGAACCAATTCCAGTTAAAAGAATGGTAGCTTAGCCGGAGAAGTAATTTATAAGGATCAATGATGATTGCGTGCATTCGCAAACATATTGAGTCAACAGACTCAAAATGATAATGACAAGGAATGTCATTAAGACTACGAGACTTATGGGATTAACCATAATGCGAGCAAACAAGAATTTCAAGAGCCAAAGGCTCCAGAGGATTTTCAGAAGATCGAATAGTATTTTGAAGACTTTTGTGAAACTCATGAACAACTGGGGATGAGCGGATACTTGACAAGTGCGGCGATTTATTTGAAGGGGTATTCATGTGGCAAAGAACTGCTAGGCAGTAGGCACGAAGTATTCTCGGAACAATAGAGAAAACTTTGGGTATCTTGTAATAACAAGAACAATGGGGAATGATCGTAAGAATGGCAAGTGTAAGTAGTTATCCATAAGGATTTATCGGTGGTCGGGAATAGCAAAAGTGATGGGCACAAAGTCTCGAGAGAATATCAAAGAGTATCTCCGAAATCTTCTGGTGCAGTCGGTGACCATCTGGACTGAAGGGGCTCTCCGGGAGAAAGTATTTTCGAGAACCTAAAGTTAGTTTTTAGTAAAAATCGTTTAACCCGAATAGAAGAGGGTTCA
>NW_021258109.1:0-543 GCF_002162155.2 Triticum dicoccoides | reverse complement strand
ATGTTCATACCTTGCTGAGGCTGCGTGCTCGTGGGTGTGCTCCCGGCCACCTCCAGATGAAGCAGACTCTTTGGCCACAACAGGACCCACCCATTGCAACAATCACCAAGCCCCTGCGGGGTCTCGTCGTTATCCCCCACTAGTATTAGAGTAGGCAAATTCTCGTGGCCCAGTTTGACACTGGCCACGGAAACCTTGAAGACGTTCGGGGGGATCGGCCGGCTGTGGAACAATGGTTCCTTCGGCTCCATTATCGTCGCCTTCCCCACGTCCACCTTCTGGTCGCCGATCGTGCACAATATGGTGCACGGGGTTTCATCGGCCTGCAAAGAAAAGTCTGCGACGTGAGACATCCGAAAGGCAACGAAAACGGGAGATTATACATTTATATTGAAGGGGGCCGGTGTGACAGATACCGTGAGGGCGTCGAGCTCAGCCAAAGACGAAGCACCGCCGAGCACGTCTGGTGCGGGAGCAGGTGCGGGAGCCTGATACGTCTCCAACGTATCTATAATTTTTGATTGCTCCATGCTACTTTATCTA
>NW_021258108.1:0-621 GCF_002162155.2 Triticum dicoccoides | reverse complement strand
GGGGAGGCGGCGGCGGCCGAGCCGGCCGCCATGATGTCTTCCATGTAAGCTTCCGTCGCGTCGGTGTCGCCGAGATGATACGAGGAGGCTTGTGAGAAGGACAGCGCGCCACGGCGGAGAGGCAGCGACGAGGAGGATGCGTAGGCCGGCGGTGAGTACGTGCACAAAGAGTATTGCACGCTGGGCCGGGTGACCATGGGGGAAGGTGATGTTGGGGTTGAACCCACCGTGCGCATCACCGTTAGCCCGGCAACTGCGTGCATCCCCAGGGTTGTGGCAACGACGTGAAGCCGGCTGGAGACCCGACGCCCTGCTGGCTCCAGGGCGCGTACGGGCCGTGGCCGCCGGGTGGATTCATCATCCCCGCGCGAGTCGTCTCGACTTGTTCGGCCGAGCGCTCCGCCTGCTCCACCCCAGCCGCTGCCGCGAGCGCCGCGCTGTCCCGGGCCTTCTTGGCGTTTGCCATGTTCCGCCGGTCGGTGGTGACAGACTCCCTGGCGCTAAACTTCCCCCCTCCAGTCGGCATTAGACATGCCCATGGGCTTGGACGGCGGTGCCCTCTGCTCCCGTTGGGCGACGGCGGCGGTGGCGTCTGTCGCTGCGTGGGGGACGACGTACTTC
>NW_021258107.1:0-561 GCF_002162155.2 Triticum dicoccoides | reverse complement strand
TGGCATACCTCCCATGCCTCTTCTTACTATATGATTGGTTCTTGTTTGGTTCTTCTCTTTGTGAGTTTTGGAGCTTATGGTCATCTTGGTGACAAGCTCGAGTTCATCAAAAACGGAGTTCACTCGCATCTTCTATGATGTTTTCGATGTTGGAGGTTATGTCGGTTCTTCTTAGTTGGAGGTTTCACTCCTCTATTTGTTGGCATACCTCCCTTGCCTGTTCTTACTATATCATTGGTTCTTGTTTGGTTCTTCTCTTTGTGAGTTTTGGAGCTTATGGTCATCTTGGTGACAAGCTAGAGTTCATCGAAAACGGAGTTCACTCGCATCTTCTATGATGTTTTCGATGTTGGAGGTTATGCTGGTTCTTCTCAGTTGGAGGTTTCACTCCTCTATTTGTTGGCATACCTCCCCTGCCTCTTCTTACTATATTATGGGTTCTTGTTTGGTTCTTCTCTTTGTGAGTTTTGGAGCTTATGGTCATCTTGGTGACAAGCTCGAGTTCATCGAAAACGGAGTTCACTCGCATCTTCTATGATGTTTTCGATGTTGGAGGTTATG
>NW_021258106.1:0-1343 GCF_002162155.2 Triticum dicoccoides | reverse complement strand
TGAGTGTTGATAACCGACACATAAACGCACCCCGGGGTTCGTCAATCGTGGAAATCCCTCCGGGACCCCAAAACGGTGAGTAATAGTGCACCAAACGGACCAGAATCGGCCAAAACTGCGATTGTTGATGAACGACACCTAAGTGCATCTTTGGGTTCAACAACTATGGAAATCGCTTCGGGACCCCAAAAAGGTGAGTAATAGTCCACGAAACGGGTCAGAATTGGCCAGAACTATGAGTGTTGACAACGGGCACGTAAACGCACCCCTGGGATTGTGAATCGTGAGAATCGCTCTAGGACCCCAAAACAGTGAGTAATTGTCCACGTGACAGACCAGAATTGGGCAAAATGGTGAGTGTTGATAACCGACACATAAACGCACCCCGGGGATCGCAAATCCTGTAAATCGCTCTAGGACCCCAAAACGGTGAGTAATAGTGCACCAAACGGACAAGAATCAGCCAAAACTGCGATTGTTGATGACCGACACGTAAGCGCACCGTAGGGTTTGTCAATCGTGGAAATCACTTCGGGATGCCAAAACTGTGTAATAGTTCAAAACGGGCCAAAATCGGCCAAAACTGCGAGTCTTGACGACCAGCACGCAAGCAAACCTTGGGGTTCGACAAAAATGGAAATCTCTTTGGGACCCCAAAACGGTGAGTAATAGTCCATGAAACGGGACGGAATCAACAAAACCTGCGAGTGTTGATGAGAGACATGTAAACGCACCCAGAGGTTCGTCAATCATGGAAATCACTCCGAGACCCCAAAACAGCGAGTAATAGTCCACGAGACGGCCAGAATTAACCAAAATTGTGAGTGTTGATGACCGACACATAAACGCACCCCCGGGGTTCGTCAATCGTGGAAATCACTTCGGGACCCCAAAACTGAGTAATAGTCCAAGAAACGGGCCAGAATCGGCCAAAACTGCGAGACTTGACGACCAACACGTAAGCACACATTGGGGTTCGACACAATGGAAATCGCTTTAGGACCCCAAAACGGTGAGTAGTAGTCCACGAAAGGGACAGAATCGAAGAAAACCGCGATTGTTGATGACCGAAACATAAACGCACCAGGGGTTCGTCAATCGTGGAAATCCCTCCGGGACCCGAAACAGCGAGTTATAGTCCACAAAACGGGCCAGAATCGGCCAAAACTGCGAGTGTTGATGAACGACACGTAAGTGCATCTTTGGGTTCAACAACTATGGAAATAGCTTCGGGACCCCAAAAAGGTGAGTAATAGTCCACGAAACGGGTCAGAATTGGCCAGAACTATGAGTGTTGACGACGGGCACGTAAACGCACCCCTGGGATTGTAAATCGTGGAAAT
>NW_021258105.1:0-2337 GCF_002162155.2 Triticum dicoccoides | reverse complement strand
GTACAAGTGAATATTTCTTCTTTAAGCTAGTGTTGGTGGTGATTAGATAGCGGTAATGACTATGATGATTAAATAGTGATAATGACGACTATGATGATTTTTAGCTAGCTACTACCTCCATCCCATAATATAAGAACGTTTCTGACACTAGTGTAGCGTCAGAAACGTTCTTATATTATGGGACGGAGGGAGTAGTATATATAGTGATGTTGATGATATGATGCAAGAGTTTTTATATTAATATGATGATGATGATGATGAGTTATTATATCATTTAATGAAAGAAACCGCAAATTAGTTTCAGTTGGATGGATACTAGCCAAGTGATCAAGTATATGACATATATATCCATATTATACTTGATCACCTATTTAGGTGATCAAGTATAATATGGATATGGCATATACTTGATCACTTAGCTATAACTAGGATCCACATGCATCTAGTCGAAACTAATCTGCGGTACTTTCACCTAGTATTTTAACAACTCATTATAATGTAAAATTATCACTAAATTAAATTGAAAATACAAAATTAAAGGAAAAACAAAAAAACACCCAAACATTTAATACCAGTTGGTATTACCAATCGGTACTAAAGCCCTACCCGCACCCGGGCCTGGCTCGTGCCACATGGTGGCACTTTAGCGCCGGTTCGTGACGAACCGGTACTAAAGGGGGGAACCTTTAGTCCCCACTCTTTAGTGCTGGTTGCCGAACCGGTACTAAAGGCCGTTACGAACCGGCGCTAAAGCCCGGTTCTGCACTAGTGAAATAGCACTTGCATGTATGTGGTCATCACCTCAAAAGGGACAGCGAAGATGGAAACACAATTTCTTCAATCACGTCATCTCCTCCGTGTTTGTTACTAAGATGAATTATTTTATCTAATTAGATACATCATTAAGTACATTAGCACCTAATCTTAACATATAAAATTTAGATTATTGCGACATAACAAAATAGACCTACGGTTTCCTAACTATAGACTTATTAATAACCATATCAGATGAAATAACATACCACATGAAATAACATACCACATGCAATGAACAATTACAATACATTTTTTTCTTAATTACCGTATTAAGATTAGCCGCATGTCAACACTAATGGACGCACCTAACATTGATACAACATCTTCAACCTACTCTTCTAAACAAATAGTATAAATGCTACATCTCTCGTCTGAAATTATTTCTAACCTCTAAGTACTAACATCGCATAGTTAATAACGAGCTAAAAGATGAACTAATTAACACCCTGCATGCACAAAAAAATCAATGTATTGCCAAGCTCATACCTTGATCTTCAACTTCGTAGTTCACTTCGCTACACAAATCCTACCCCTGAAGCTCTAAATGACTCCAAAAAGTGATGAAATAATACCTAACACAATAGAGAACACATAGTTATGAACTAAATAAAAAGAGTACAAACTTCGCATGCAAACCAAGCCAACAAAAATGGATAGATCTTACCTTCGTCTATCTTTTCTTCAACTTCAGCATATTCGAAATCCAACTATAAATCGCCCTAAATAGCGAGTGAAAGTGCCTAGTGACTTTTGCTTTCTCTCCCTTCTTACATGCAGAGAGTAAAGGAGGAGGCCAGAGACAGTGTGCTTGCGCACGGAGCATATGCATACTATATAAAAGGAAGAGGATCCCTGTAGTGTCGGCACAACAGGTTCCCACAACCTCGGATTCCCGCAGCGTGTGAGTGATTCCCACAGTGCCATCATATCCACTGAGGCAAAAGAAGGAAAAGCTGGAGCGATTCCCGGGTAGCAGCATCGCCAAAGCAACCAGTGCGGAGCACCGCTGAGTGTCGGCACAAAGGGTCACTGTTCACAGATTCCCGCGCGTGGGAATGAGGGCTATCTGCAGGGGAATCAGCGCCGTATGCGTCGGGGCGGACGCGCGTGCAGCAGGGTGGCCGCCAGCGCTGGTGGCGGTTGGGCCCACGCCTCGGCCCACGAGCAGCAGCAACTGTCGGCTAGGGTGCGGCAATAGCTGACGCGACCGCTTACTACGATGGTGGCTGGGCCCACGTGCCCTGTCTCGTTCCATCACTGCTCCACGCACTGTGCGAAAAATGTTATACCATCGCTGGCCGCCTCCTGCCGTGGCGGCAGGGCCCGCCGCCTCCTCGCGTGGCGGCAGACACCACGTGTCGCCTGCCGCCACCGCTGAGGGGGTCTTTTTTGTCAGATTGATCCACAGGTAGTCCTTTTTGTCAATTCATCTGGTCAGGTGGTCCTTTTGGACAAAAAATCTATATGTTGATCCCATCCAGCAGTCGATCAGCTCTTCTGTCCGTCCGAGACTAGATTTCT
>NW_021258104.1:0-406 GCF_002162155.2 Triticum dicoccoides | reverse complement strand
GTTCTCATACTCCTATGTGAGTACTAATCCTTCTTGATAATCAAGATTGTCACGTCAATCCTTTTCAACCGGTGTGTTTTCTCTTCAAGTGGATCCGATCATTTTAACATCTGCAAGATCACCTCTCGATTTTCCCAACGTTGTTTGTTTCATCCGTCCCCAAGTTGTCTTTGTTTTTTCCCGCCCTCCCACCCTTTTTCTTCAAGGATTCAGATTTCTTAATCAAATACCCATTTTATTCATGTGAAGTCTCTTCGTTCTTTTCAGTCAATGTTCTTACCCGGTGGTTCTCATGAAGATGCTCTATAAGTTCATTATTCTTCATTCTCTTTCTTCTCCGGCGGATTCAATTCAAGCTTTGGTGTTGATCATATCCTTTTCTTCGTTTCAAATGTTTTCTCATGCC
>NW_021258103.1:0-783 GCF_002162155.2 Triticum dicoccoides | reverse complement strand
AAACGGGCCAAAATCGGCCAAAACTGCGAGTCTTGACGACCAGCACGCAAGCACACCTTGGGGTTCGACAAAAATGGAAATCTCTTTGGGACCCCAAAATGGTGAGTAATAGTCCATGAAACGGGTCGGAATCAACAAAACCTGCGAGTGTTGATGAGCGACATGTAAACGCACCCAGAGGTTCGTCAATCATGGAAATCACTCCGGGACCCCAAAACAGCGAGTAATAGTCCACGAGACGGCCAGAATTAACCAAAATTGTGAGTGTTGATGACCGACACATAAACGCACCCCCGGGGTTCGTCAATCGTGGAAATCACTTCGGGACCCCAAAACTGAGTAATAGTCCATGAAACGTGCCAGAATCGGCCAAAACTGCGAGACTTGACGACCAACACGTAAGCACACATTGGGGTTCGACACAATGGAAATCGCTTTAGGACCCCAAAACGGTGAGTAGTAGTCCACGAAAGGGACAGAATCGAAGAAAACCGCGATTGTTGATGACCGAAACATAAACGCACCAGGGGTTCGTCAATCGTGGAAATCCCTCCGGGACCCGAAACAGCGAGTTATAGTCCACAAAACGGGCCAGAATCGGCCAAAACTGCGAGTGTTGATGAACGACACGTAAGTGCATCTTTGGGTTCAACAACTATGGAAATAGCTTCGGGACCCCAAAAAGGTGAGTAATAGTCCACGAAACGGGTCAGAATTGGCCAGAACTATGAGTGTTGACGACGGGCACGTAAACGCACCCCTGGGATTGTAAATCGTGGAAAT
>NW_021258102.1:0-752 GCF_002162155.2 Triticum dicoccoides | reverse complement strand
GATCCGTCAAGGTCATCATCGATGGAGGGAGTTGTCATAATCTCGCAAGTGAAGAACTTTGCTCCAAGCTCCAATTGCCCAAGACAAAGCATCCACATCCATACAAAGTGCAATGGCTTAGTGACTCCAGCACTATCCAAGTCGAGCACCGAGTACAAGTCTCCTTCAAGATCGGCGCCTATGAAGACACCTTGGAGTGCGACGTCGTTCCAATGACCGTTCGTCATCTTCTCCTTGGACGGCCATGGCAATTCGATAGAGGAGTCGTCCACAACGGCCGAACGAACCACTACATCTTCAAGATGAAGGCCAAGGAGTACGTCCTCCGTCCAATGTCGCCAAGTCAAGTGATCGCCGACAAGCATACCACCCATCGTGGAGATCATAGTGAGAGAGCGAGCCACCAAAAAGAGAGTGAGCGCCACAAGCCAAAATCGAGTGCCTCCAATATGAGCGAAAACAAGCACCTAGTTCTATTTGCCACCAAACGTGAGATGAGAGAAGTGTGTGAGAACCCATCTAGTGTCCTACACTATGTCCTCGTGTGCAAGGACAATGCACCATAAACTAACACTTCTCACACTCTTCCTCTAGTGTTGTCTTCTCTTTTGCAGGAATTTCAAGATGTTTTTCCCGATGAGCTACCTCCGGGTCTACCTCCTCTACGAGGCATTGAGCACTGAATCGACCTCATCCCCGGAGCACCTCTTCCGAACAAAGTTCCATACCGCGTCAACCCCGAAGAAACCAAA
>NW_021258101.1:0-436 GCF_002162155.2 Triticum dicoccoides | reverse complement strand
ATCAAAGCATATAGTTTTAATACAGACTTGCGGTGAAGCCTGTATTTACAAGAAAGTGAGTGGGAGCACTACATCATTTCTGATAAGTATATGTGAATGACATATTGTTGATCGGAAATAATGTAGAATTTTTCTGGAAAGCATAAAGGAGTGTTTGAAAGGAGTTTTTCAAAGAAAGACCTTGGTGAAGCTGCTTACATATTGAGCAACAAGATCTATAGAGATAGATCAAGACGCTTGATAAGATTTTGCAATGAGTACATACCTTGACAAGATTTTGAAGTAGTTCAAAATGGAACAGTCAAAGAAAGAGTTCTTGCCCGTGTTGCAAGGTGTGAAGTTGAGTAAGACTCAAAACCCGACCATGGCAGAAAATAGAAAAGAATGAACAGTCATTCCCTATGCCTCAGTCATAGGTTCTATAAAGTATGCTATG
>NW_021258100.1:0-616 GCF_002162155.2 Triticum dicoccoides | reverse complement strand
AGACGGGTGTCGCGCGTTTGCAACTGCCACAAAACTTCTGTCGGCATAGCTGTTTTTGATTTTAATAAAATATAAGGATCTATATTTAAAAGAACATGACCGCACATTATTAACGTGCTCGAAAAAATACAAACTATATATATATATATATATTCATAATATATGGAAAAAACAAACTACATATATATTCATATGTATGTTTATATTTAACATGCTACATGTTAATTGATATAATAATACACAAAAAAGCATTAAAAAATATGTACGAAAAAATATAGCTATGCCGACGGCCGCATAGATCCGACCAGCGTGCCGCGGATCGCTGACGTGGCAGGTATGCCGACGGCAGCCGTCGGCATAGGCTCTGCATGGTGCGGCCTGGATCAATGACGTGGCCTGCGTACCTATGCCGACGGCCCCCCGTTTCGGCCGTCGGCATAGGTCTGACGCCGTTAGCCAGGGGGTGGCCGGGCCCCACGGGTATGCCGACGGCCGTTGTAAGCCGACGGCAGCTGTCGGCGTATATGTAGCTAGGCCGACGGCCTTTCAATGCCGACGGGTGCCGTCGGCTTATCTCTGCGTAACCCGACGGCCTTTTTACGCCGACGGCCAGAAC
>NW_021258099.1:0-636 GCF_002162155.2 Triticum dicoccoides | reverse complement strand
TAGATGGTTAGTGCGTATAGGCTCGTAGCCGACTCAGATCAAATACCAAGATCTCGTTAAGCGTGTTAAGTATCCGCGAACGCCGAACAGGGCCAGGCCCACCTGTCTCCTAGGTGGTCTCAACCTGCCCTGTCGCTCCGCCACAAAGTAACAGTCGAGGGTCGTCGGGAACCCAGGCCCACCTCTACCGGGATGGAGCCACCTGTCCTTTCAGCCCCCTCGTCAGAACCACTTGCGGGTACTCAATGAGCTGACCCGACTTTAGTCACCATCTGTATAGTATGTATGTATGTATAGTATATACCCGTGATCACCTCCCAAGTGATCACGGCCCGGTAGTATAGCAAGGCAGATTGACAAGAATGTAGGGCCAATGATGATAAACTAGCATCCTATACTAAGCATTTAGGATTGCAGGTAAGGTATCAACAGATGTAGCGACAATGTCAGGCTATGCATCAGAATAGGATTAACGAAAGCAGTAACATGCTACACTACTCTAATGCAAGCAGTATAGAGGAGAATAGGCGATATCTGGTGATCGAGGGGGGGGCTTGCCTGGTTGCTCTGGCAAGAGAGAGGGGTCGTCAACTCCGTAGTCGAACTGGTCAACAGCAGCGTCGGTCTCGTAGTCTA
>NW_021258098.1:0-739 GCF_002162155.2 Triticum dicoccoides | reverse complement strand
ATCAATATCCTGTATATCAAATATACCCTTGTTCACTTTGCCATCCTTCTTATTCACCAAATATTCAGGGCATTTCCGCTTCCAGTGACCATTTACTTTGCAGTAGAAGCACTCAGTTTCAGGCTTTGGTCCATATTTGGGCTTCTTCACGGGAGTGACAACTTGCTTGTCATTCTACTTGAAGTTCCCTTTATTTCCTTTTGCCCTTTTCTTGAAACTAGTGGTCTTTTCAATCATCAACACTTGATGCTCTTTCTTGATTTCTACCTTCGTTGATTTCAACATCACGAATAGCTCGGGAATCGTTTTCGTCATCCCTTGCATCTATAGTTCATCATGAAGTTCCAGTAACTTGGTGATGGTGACTAGAGAACTCTGTCAATCACTATCTTATCTGGAAGATTAACTCCCACTTGATTCAAGTGATTGTAGTACCCAGACATCCTGAGGACATGCTCACTAGTTGAGCAATTCTCCTCCATCTTTTAGGAAAAGTACTTGTTAGAAGTCTCATACCTCTTGACACAGACATGAGTCTGAAATACCAATTTCAGCTCTTGGAACATCTCATATGCTCCGTGATGTTTCAAAAACGTTGTTGAAGTCCCGGTTCTAAGCCGTAAAGCATGCTGCACTAAACTATCAAGTAGTCATCATATTGAGCTAGCCAAACGTTCATAACATCTGCATCTGTTCCTGCAATAGGTCAGTCACCTAGCGGTGCATCAAGGACATAATT
>NW_021258097.1:0-1470 GCF_002162155.2 Triticum dicoccoides | reverse complement strand
GGAGCGCGTAGAAGCACTTCAAGAGAAAATTGCGGGATTTTTGCTCGACCATGTCATAAATCAGAAGGGAGAATACTATTACCCGCTACTGCCCCCATCGACCAGGTCATGAACCACTTCCAATTGTCATCGTGCTCCGAAGGCACCAATTAGGCTAATGCCACTGGCTCCGAAGGTAACATGCATATGTAGGAAAAATTGTATATAGCTATACATGTGTGTATGTGTAAATTAATATGGTGGTTTGTGAGACATTGATGATATATATATATGATTGGTTCTACTAGAAATTCTATATATATATATATATATATATATATATATATATATATATATATATATATATATATATATATATATATGCATAACGTGTATAATGTGTAGTACCGTAAAATACCAGCAAACGAAAAAGAATTAAAATGGAAAACACAAAATTAAATGAAAAAGAAATCATAAAACCAAAAAACCCCAAACATTTTAGTACCGGTTGGTGTTACCAACCGGTACTAAAGCGCTCCCGACCCCCGGAGCTGGCTCGTGCCACGTGGTTGCCCTTTAGCACCGGTTCGTGCTGAACCGGTACTAAAGGGGGGGCCTTTAGTGCCCAAACTTTAGTGTCGGTTCCTAAACCGGCACTAAAGGGCCTTACGAACCGGTGCTATTGCCCGGTTCTGCACTAGTGATCCCCGCCGCCGGCGAGTGGGGAGCCGGCCCCGCCGTGGCCTCCGTGGAAGGCGAGGCGCAGTCCCCACTGCCCTCGTCCGGGTACAACGCATCGTCAGAGTCAGAGGGGCACCTGACAGGCACCAAGGAAAGGGATTGATCGGGTGTGGTGCCGGCGCCCATGTTGCGGTGCTGCCAGCTGAAGCGGCGGCGGCGGCGGCTGTGTGGTACCTCTCTTTCTGGTCCGCGTCGGAGTGGGGAATGGATCCGCGAAAGGGTATGGAGCACACCATATCGCTGTGCCCGGGCCGACGGCTCCCCCATGCACTTCATTGCCGTCTTCGACGGCCACGGCGACCCCCACGTCACATTCCAAGCCACCTCCGGGTCTAGTGGTCGACACCGTCCACGTACTTTCCGTTAGACCTTTGATTTGCTTGCTACGTCGTGGTGCGTTGTCGGCCCTGTGCAGGTAACAGATGAATGTCATACTTGCGGAAGAGCTGGTGGGCACGGTAACAGCCTACCCGAAGGAGCACCCGAAAAAGGATGACGAGGTGGAGCGTCGTGCATGGGAGGGGGCGCTGAAGCGGAGCTTCGAGCGGGCGCACGCGCTGGGGATGGGGCAGCCGACATCGGGATGGCCCATCATGGGGTCCACCCACCACCGTGGTGGAGCTCCTGGTGCGCACCAGAATCCTCGTCGCCACCTGCAGGGACTCCCGCACCATGCTCCGCTGCGCTGGTAAGAGCATCTCCAACGGCCGCACAAAAATTCCGTGCCCAATAAACGTTATAGCGTGCCAC
>NW_021258096.1:0-904 GCF_002162155.2 Triticum dicoccoides | reverse complement strand
GTCACCCGAGAGCCTTTCCACCATCAGCGCCTGGTTCTGCATGCTGATGGGCTGGACCGAGCTAACAGAGCTCTTCGCCACGAGTTGTACACCACTCGTCAGCACCTTTACAGGGCTCTGACGCGGTTGCACCCCTTTGTCCGGTCTGGACAGCTGCCGCGTTCTGCGATCTACCCAGCCAGGACCGTGATGCCCCACGGTGTCGGATGGCCAGAGGTGGGAGGCTACTCTCCCGCACTTGGTCCTCTTCTGCCACCTGAGCGTCGGGTTCTACACCAGAGTATCCGCGGCCCCCAGGCCACTGACGTGGAGGACTATCCGTTGCCTCACTACCAGCTGTCAGGTTACAGCTACCTTCACAGTACCTCCTGGGACTGATGTAGTCTTGTTCATTAGTCTTAGATGCACTCGCGAGCCTGCGTGCCGCCTATGATGACTTAATCGATGTACTGAACTTTGTGTACTGAACTCTATGTCCGACCCCTTTTGTAAGTTAGGCCGACTATCTATGTGGTATCTGTCGTGCTCCTTTTATTATGCATGTTTCATCATGAATGACTCTTGTCTATGCAAAATTCTCAATACTAAACTACCCCTGTTATATATTAACAGGATGGTTAGACCAGCTGGTCGTGGTCGTGGTGGCAACTTCCCACCACCGCCTGAGTACATGGCTGGTATGATCCAACAGCTTGAGATGAATCGCCAGTTCATGGAAAACGTGATGGCTCAGTTTCCTCGCCCCAATATGAACCAGCATCCAAACACAACAACTCTACAGGATTTCATACGCCTCAACCCAAGTGTGTACCGCAGCTCAACCCAGCCGCTGGATGCTGATGACTGGCTCCGTGACATCACCTATGAGATGGAGTCTGCTGATGTAGCCCCTGCCAGCTATGTC
>NW_021258095.1:0-957 GCF_002162155.2 Triticum dicoccoides | reverse complement strand
CAAACATATTATAATCTTCTGACATGTCTGTCTTGTCCTCCACTCCCACGATGTTTCTTTTCCCTGAAAGAACAATGTGGCGCTTTGGATCATCGCATGATGTACTGATCGTTTTCTTATCTTTCCGTTTCCTCGGTTTGCTACTCATGTCCTTCAAATAAAAAACCTGAGCGACATCTTTGGCAAGGACGAATGGTTCGTCAAGGTAACCAAGATTGTTGAAATCCACCATTGTCATTCCGTATTGCTCGTCCACCTTTACCCCACCTCCTGTTAGCTTGAACCATTTGCACCGGAACAAAGGGACCTTAAAGGAGGGTCCATAGTCAAGTTCCCATATCTCCTCTATGTAACCATAATATGTGACCTTTTGCCCATTCTCGGTTGCTGCATCAAAGCGGACACCACTGTTTTGGTTGGTGCTCTTTTTATCTTGGACGATCGTGTAAAATGTATTCCCATTTATCTCGTACATATTTTATCAATGACACACATGCATGCATATTTTATCAATGACACACATGCATGAAAGGTTCAAGTTGCTAACCGCGATCGAGGAGGAAAAAATAAATGAGGAACCTCAATTGTGGCTCCAACACTTCATATCATGTTTGTTTCACCCTCTTAGGGCATTTCATCAAACACCTTGTGTGCATAAGAGGAACCAAAAGCAAACCTACACCCCCTTGTGAAGCTTGTGAAGAGAAGTGGCACCAAATGGCTAAGTGAGCGTGCTGAACTGGTATATATAGGGGAGGAGCTTTAGTCGCGGTTGGCCTGGCCAACCGCGACTAAAGGCCTTTGCGCACCTTTAGTCGCGGTTGGCCTGGCCAACCGCGACTAAAGCCCCTCACGTGCACCAGCTGGCCACCGAGCGCCCTGGGCCCAGGCCTTTGGTCGCGGTTCGTCTGCCGAACCGCGACTAAAGACTTCATTAGTCGCGGTTCCTACAGTTTC
>NW_021258094.1:0-723 GCF_002162155.2 Triticum dicoccoides | reverse complement strand
CGATAGTGTTTGTTGAGTTGGCATAGATCGAGATTAGGATTTGTCACTCCGTGTATCGGAGAGGTATCTCTGGGTCCTCTCGGTAATGCACATAACTATAAGCCTTGCTAGCAATGTGACTAATGAGTTAGTTGCAAGATGATTCATTACGGAACGAGTAAAGAGACTTGCCAGTAATGAGATTGAACTAGGTATGATGATACCGACGATCGAATCTCGGGCAAGTAACATACCGATGACAAAGGGAACAACGTATGTTGTTATGCGGTTTGACCGATAAAGATCTTTGTAGAATATGTAGGAGCCAATATGAGCATCCAGGTTCCGCTATTGGTTAATGACCGAAGATGATTATCGGTCATGTCTACATAGTTCTCGAACCCGTAGGGTCCGCGGGCTTAACGTTCTGTGACGATTTGTATTATGAGTTATGTGATTTGATGACTGAAGTTTGTTCGGAGTCCCAGATGAGATCGGGGACATGACGAGGAGTCTCGAAATGGTTGAGAAGTAAAGATCGATATATTGGAAGGCTATATTCGGATATCGGAAAGGTTCCGAGTGATTTGGGTATTTTTCGGAGTACCGGAGAGTTACAGGAATTCGTATTGGGCCTTAATGGGCCATACGGGAAAGGAGAGAAAGGCCTCAAGGGTGGCCGCGCCCCTTCCCCATGGACTGGTCCGAATTGGACTCGGAAAAGGGGGCGCCCCCTTCCTTCTC
>NW_021258093.1:0-525 GCF_002162155.2 Triticum dicoccoides | reverse complement strand
TTGCGTTGTTGCTTTCATATGTTTATTTTGATATGTTCCTAGAGAAAATTGTGTTGAAAGATGTTAGTAGCAATGATGCGGATTGGATCCGTGATCTAAGGTTTGTCCTCATTGCTGCGCAGAAGAATTATGTCCTTAATGCACCGCTAGGTGACAGACCGATTGCAGGAGCAGATGCAGACGTTATGAACGTTTGGCTGGCTCAATATGATGACTACTTGACAGTTTAGTGCACCATGCTTAACGGCTTAGAATTGGGACTTCAAAGACATCTTTGAACATCATGGACCATATGAGATGTTCCAGGAGTTGAAGTTGATATTTCAAGCAAATACCCGAGTTGAGAGATATGAAGTATCCAACAAGTTCTATGGCTAAAAGATGGAGGAGAATCGCTTAACTAGTGAGCATGTGCTCAGATTGTCTGTGTACTACAATCGCTTGAATCAAGTGGGAGTTAATCTTCCAGATAAGATAGTGATTGACAGAATTCCCTAGTCACCACCACCAAGTTAGTAGAACTTC
>NW_021258092.1:0-870 GCF_002162155.2 Triticum dicoccoides | reverse complement strand
GTCTTCATCCGGTTCCTCCAACGCTCCCCCTCTCTCCCGCTAGATAGCGGGCGTATCTAGATTCCGCCTCCGCCCTAGTGGTGTACCCTTTGTAACTGTTACCACTAAAACGGTGAACCTGTCTCTGACACTCCTCCCAGTCGTCGTAGACTCCGGGAACCTTACCCTTGTACACGACATACGACGACATCTCTATGCACAAGCCAAACAACAGACAATACATGAGCAATATATAAGTATGCAACAAAAGGATCGGAAGATAAAACCAAGACATTAATAGCACGATTCATGGTCCTACTAATAAATAGCATCGATTACATCTAAGTTGAATGACTGTCCAAACCAAAGAGACATACAATTCATTAAAGTTTAATTACAACATGAGCTAATCAATGTTTCAGAACTACACATAGCATCACTACTTTTGACTCGACTCATGGGACCGGAGCGTGGATGAAGCCACTGTCTATCATGATGGTCATGAAATCACGGGCGTTGTTAGCCTGCATTTGTAGCGTTGTGTCTATCTCACTGTTGGAAGGTTGATATCTGAGGTAGAACTGCCCCGAGGTATGAAGGACATCTTGATGGATGATTTCCGCAAACTCCGACTAGATGCGAAAGAATTCTTGTCTGATGTCTGCGTCCTTGATTGCCTACAAGCTCGCGGCCTAATCTTTGAGATTATCTGGTAGCAGAAGGTGATGATGGTCCCGTACGATCGCCCGCATGTGATGAAGGGTGTAGTAGGCATCCTTCTGACCGCTAGGCGGCTGCTTGATGCAGCAGAACTTAGTATTTGTGGGCGAACACATGGCTGCCGTACCTACGAACTGGCCTGGTGAAGGTGCCTCCAGATTTGGCGTAGCC
>NW_021258091.1:0-580 GCF_002162155.2 Triticum dicoccoides | reverse complement strand
GGTGGGAAAAATCACATTTTTTCAAAAACTGGCTTAAGTTAGACCAAATGGCCCCTCCGAAATGCCGTCATTTTGTCGACCACCTCCAAATGACCTCAACTTTTGCACACATGATCTATTGCACAAACAAACGTGGGTTCCAAAGGTTTTATATTTTTTTGAACTTTTTATTAATTTATAATGCCCTCTAGACTGACTGGTCAAAACATCGGTCTATACCTCTGGGGGCTTGTAAAAAATTCTTTTTCCAAACTTTCTTTCATATCCATGATTGGCACATGTGGGTCACCATGTTCAAGAAAGTTTGTGTGATTTGGAGGTGGTGGGAAAAATCACATTTTTTTCAAAAACTGGCTTAAGTGACCAAATGGTCCCTCTGGAATGCGGTCATTTTTTCGACCACCTCCAAATGACCTCAACTTTGGCACACATGATCTATTGCACAAACAAAGGTTGGTTCCAAAGGTTTTATATTTTTTAAATTTTTTATTAATTTATAATGCCCTCTAGACTGACTGGTCAAAACATCGGTCTATACCTCAGGGGGGCATTGTAAAAAATTCTTTTTCCAAATTTTCTT
>NW_021258090.1:0-1354 GCF_002162155.2 Triticum dicoccoides | reverse complement strand
TTCCTTTTATAATTATTTTTTGCGCCTTGTGACAAGCATATCGCACGTGCGCGATATATATTAATCCCGTTATATTATTTTTGACGTTTGCGATATGTTTAAGCTCGATGCTCATTGCTCGCGCGTCTTGGGGCGGCTTTGTGGCGCGAAGAGCGCTTTCTGAAAGGGGTGGAAAAAACTCGTGTTGCTGCGGTATGGAGGGAGGGGTGGAAACCGTGGAAAACTCGTCTCCGTGATTGAGCGGGAGAGTAAGTAGTATAGGACATTATCCATTGTTAGGGAACGGTTGTAATGGTAGTGAGAATGTAGAATCGTCTTTGGAGCGGACCTGGGAGTGGCAAGCATAAGGGACGAAGACGGGGAAACATTTCGGATGCGATCATACCAGCACTAAAGCACCGGATCCCATCAGAACTCCGAAGTTAAGCGTGCTTGGGTGAGGGTAGTACTAGGATGGGTGACCGCCTGGGAAGTCCTCGTGTTGCATTCCTTTTATAATTATTTTTTGCGCCTTGTGACAAACATATCGCACGTGCGCGATATATATTAATCCCGTTATATTATTTTTGACGTTTGCGATATGTTTAAGCTCGATGCTCATTGCTCGCGCGTCTTGGGCGGCTTTGTGGCGCGAAGAGCGCTTTCTGAAAGGGGTGGAAAAAACTCGTGTTGCTGCAGTATGGAGGGAGGGGTGGAAACCGTGGAAAACTCGTCTCCGTGATTGAGCGGGAGAGTAAGTAGTATAGGACATTATCCATTGTTAGGGAACGGTTGTAATGGTAGTGAGAATGTAGAATCGTCTTTGGAGCGGACCTGGGAGTGGCAAGCATAAGGGACGAAGACGAGGAAACATGTCGGATGCGATCATACCAGCACTAAAGCACCGGATCCCATCAGAACTCCGAAGTTAAGCGTGCTTGGGCGAGGGTTGTACTAGGATGGGTGACCTCCTGGGAAGTCCTCGTGTTGCATTCCTTTTATAATTATTTTTTGCGCCTTGTGACAAACATATCGCACGTGCGCGATATATATTAATCCCGTTATATTATTTTTGACGTTTGCGATATGTTTAAGCTCGATGCTCATTGCTCGCGCGTCTTGGGGCGGCTTTGTGGCGCGAAGAGCGCTTTCTGAAAGGGGTGGAAAAAACTCGTGTTGCTGCGGTATGGAGGGAGGGGTGGAAACCGTGGAAAACTCGTCTCCGTGATTGAGCGGGAGAGTAAGTAGTATAGGACATTATCCATTGTTAGGGAACGGTTGTAATGGTAGTGAGAATGTAGAATCGTCTTTGGAGCGGACCTGGGAGTGGCAAGCATAAGGGACGAAGACGGGGAAACATGTCGGATGCGATCAT
>NW_021258089.1:0-416 GCF_002162155.2 Triticum dicoccoides | reverse complement strand
ACGTAGCGCTCAAGTTTCTATTTGCTAACTTAGGCCCCTCCGAGATGGTGTGCGGATTGGATGGATTGTTGGGAGGTGTTGGTCAATGAGTGGTGCTCAAAAGAATGGCTAGCCCTCCACAACGAGGCCAAGGACAAACGTGCCCAAATGGAAGGTGTGCCACACCATCAAGGCAACTCCAACTTATATCAGTTCAGGCGGAACTGGGTATGTGGTTTGCTTCATGATTCATGCAATTCATTCATCATGCTAGCTTTAGCCCTTTAATTACTAATTTACTTTGTTTCTCTCTTTCAGGCACGCTACAATAAGGTGGATAATTTGCCAGAGGTGTACGACCTGTATGCCATGGCCCACACTGCCTCTTATAAGAAAGTCAAGGCATTCTCTCCGTCTGGCCTCGATGATCCAAAGAA
>NW_021258088.1:0-820 GCF_002162155.2 Triticum dicoccoides | reverse complement strand
GGGGGGGATGTGGAGGGGGAGATCGAGTGAGTGTGAGTGTGAGTGGATCGGATAGAGGAGAGCGTGGGTGGTGGGAGATAGCTAGTTTTAGCAGTAGCGCGCTAAAGGTAAAGGCGATACTGCTAAACTACCTAGCAGTAGCACACTCCGAATTAACGTGCTGCTGCTAGAACTAGCTTCGCGGCAGGGTCGTGGGAATTATAGCAGCAGCGCGGCTTAGAGGAGGCACGCTACTGCTACATTTATTTCAGCAGCGAGTATTGCAGGAGCGCGCTACTGCTACATTGCAGCAGCGCCTTATTCTAAAACGCGCTGCTGGTAAGATCCTGTGTATAAGCTTTTCCCTAGTAGTGGAATCAAGATTGTTGATCTGTGGATCTTCGTTGTTGTGACTTTCATGACGTCTCCTGTGTTTCTTCTTCCTCCTACGTCCTTGCTGTAATTATCCTAAACAAAGGGATGCGTACCCAACCACTCAGTCTAGTATGATAACAATAGCTTGGAAATACAGAACTACATATATGTAAGGAAGGGGAAAACCACCCAAAGGCAGATGTACAAATGTAGCAGGGTTAACTCAATAGGAGCCAAAAGGTATACTGAAGTATTATGATTAGGAAGTGCTACAGGCTAAAACGTTTAAGCATTTACAGTAATATATCCACCTACTATCTCTCAGATAGTTACTTAATAAAATCAAGGATGGTTAAGAACTTGCAAGTTTCTCATTACTAAATTATGCAGTGTTATTTATTTTTAACTTAAGATTGAATTTGCAGCATTTGAGAAATATCACCGCCAAGTCAAAATCGCGCAATGG
>NW_021258087.1:0-398 GCF_002162155.2 Triticum dicoccoides | reverse complement strand
TGTTACACGGGAAGTTCAATGTTTTTTAACTTATTTGAAATGCCGACTTCTTTTGCGCTCAGCATGCAGCATTCAAAGCGACGTCATCAATTTCCAACATGTTCTGACATCATTTGATGTTTTTCAGTCATTTACCGATTTGTTTAGAGAGGTAAATGACCGTGAAATTGAAAGTCACTACACAATGAACTATGAAAATGTTGAAACTTGCCATGGTATCATCATTTCACCCACATAGCATGTGCGAAAGAGTAGAGAGGGTCACAGCAAAAACTAGACGCACTTCTTGTACAAACTAGACAATGTCTTTCGGAGTATCAGGGTTTCAGACGAGAACTCATCTGTTACATGGGCACTTCAATGTTTTTTAAACTTATTTGAAATCCCGACTTCTTTTG
>NW_021258086.1:0-1010 GCF_002162155.2 Triticum dicoccoides | reverse complement strand
CCCGTGGTGGTGGAGCAGGCGACGGCGGCGACCCTGCACGAGGCTACGAAGAGTACCAGCCCGAGCCACTCGACTCTCTGCAAAGAGAAGAGCTTCGCCGCAGGAACGAGGATCCCCTGCGTATTCCCATCGCAGGAGAAACCCCCGAGGCTCGTGCCTTAGAGGAGGCGCGTCTCGCCAATTTGGCCGAGCGCACTCGACTGGAGAACCTTCAGCGAGCACTCGACGAGCGCGCGCGGCAACGAGTTCCCGACACCAGTCGACGTCAACTCTTCCCGCCGACTCAGGTATATCGAACCCCAATTCAGAATTTAGCAGCTGCGACCCGTATAGCAGAGTCCATTCAGCCTTCGCAGTCAGAGGCTGGCAGAGGTTTGCTGCAGATCAGGGATCTGCTCCGAGCAGCAGGAGATCAGAATTCAGCCGTATCTCAGTCGCGCAACAGAATTCACAGTCGATCCGTCACTGTGAATACGGTTCAGTCGGCTCACAGCCCCAGATCGCCTCCGCGGCGCGAAGGGCGTGAGAATCGGCGAGATCAATATGGCGACAGACTCGACCGAGATGATAGGCGTCGAGTGCCCTATTCCCCTCCGAGGGGTGGGTCTTACGCTCCTCGGCAGCCAGATGATAGGCGTCAATACAGTACAGGGCGTAGGGTTCCAGTTGACCCCAGAGAGCCAGGCTTCGACGCGCGATCCATTATCGTGCAAGGGTTGGTCGACCGGAACAGAGCCCATCGAGGTGCACTCGACAGAGATGTACCCACGAGCAGTCGAGTACATGTTTCTGGTCCTGAATGTTTCAGCAGAGCTATCAGAGCCGCAGTTATCCCCCCCCAATTTCAGGTTGGCAACAGGAGTCAGCAAGTTCACTGGTGAGTCTAAGCCTGAAACTTGGCTTGAAGACTACCGAGTGGCAGTTCAGATCGGTGGTGGGAACGACGAGGTGGCCATGAAGCATTTGCCCCTCATGTTGGAAGGTTCTGCCAGGGCATGGTTGACTCAATT
>NW_021258085.1:0-733 GCF_002162155.2 Triticum dicoccoides | reverse complement strand
CCATCAGGGGTACGATCGTCCTACGGTTTGATGACATCTTCACTATGTTTAACCTTCATCCGCTGCACTACACCTTCGTTCGGCTATTTTCGCTGAGTATGGAGATGTGGATCATTAGAGACAAGACCCTGGACATCGTGATAGTCGACCCCTTCTACATGCATGCAAAGATCTTGGGCAGCGCTGGGGACCGGCAAGTCGCGAGTTCTTACCTTGAAGGCATCATTCTGGCAAACCCAGATAAGGATAACTTCCTCGTGCCTTACTTTCCCGAGTAAGTCATCCCTTCACCGCCCCGTAACATATGATTTCTTAGATTTCGAGCGTTCTTTTTTTCTAACATTCCGTGTTTTGTGCAGTGACATACATTGCACACTCATCCTCTTAAGCCCGAAATATTCCATGGCCATGTATTTCGACTCAGACCGTCAGTCGAAGAAAGACTACACAAATATCAAGAAAGTTCTTGATGATGTTCTCCCCGGCTACGCCAGATCTGGAGGCACCTTCACCAGGCCAGCTCGTAGGTATGGCAAGCACGTTTTCTCCCACACTACGATGTTCCCCTGCATCAAGCAGCCGCCTGGCGGTCATAAGGATGCCTACTATGCCCTCCATCACATGCGGGCGATCGTACGGGACCATAATCACCTTCTGCTACCAAATAATCTCAAAGACTGGGCCGCAAGATTGTCGGCAATCCAGGACGCGGACATCAGACAAGAATTCTTTC
>NW_021258084.1:0-391 GCF_002162155.2 Triticum dicoccoides | reverse complement strand
GGTTCTGCACTAGTGAATGAATCAAGAGTGACATGTATGAAAGAATTATGAAGGTGGCTTTTCCACAAATACGATGTCAACTACATGATCATGCAAGGCAATATGACAATGATGGAGCGTGTCATAATAAATGGAAGGGTGGAAAGTTGCATGGCAATATATCTCGGAATGGCTATGAAAATGCCATAATAGGTATGTATGGTGGCTATTTTGAGGAAGATATAAGGAGGCTTATGTGTGATAGAGCGTATCATATCACGGGGTTTGGATGCACCGGCGAAGTTTGCACCAACTCTCGAGGTGAGAAAGGGCAATGCACGGTACCGAAGAGGCTAGCAATGATGGAAGGGTGAGAGTGCGTATAATCCATGGACTCAACATTAGTCATAAA
>NW_021258083.1:0-4002 GCF_002162155.2 Triticum dicoccoides | reverse complement strand
TGGAGGTGGGCCGCGACAAGGAGGTGGTGACCGCGGTGATCGATAGCGCGAGAAGTGCCAGATCTGTAAGCTCGAAGGGCACGACGCATGGTGTTGCAAGAAACGCTTTGATCGCAACTTCAACAACAACGTCCGCAACCCCGCAGGAGGCGGCGGTGGCGGAGGAGGCGGAGGTGGTGGAGGACATCGCTGATACGTCCATTTCGCATCATGTTTTCTTACTGTTATTTTTTATGTTTTATCCATAATAATGCTTTTTGGAGTAATTCTAATGCCTTCTCTCTCATAATTTACAAGGTACACACCAAGAGGGAGAATTCCGGCAGCTGGAAATCTGGACCTTAAAAAGCTACGTCAGGCTACCTATTCTGCACAACTCCAAATGGGCTGAAACTTCACGGAGATTTTTTATGAAATATATAAGAATTACTGGAACAAATAACTACTAGAGGGGGGCCACCAGGTAGGCACAACCCACCTGGGCGTGCAGGCCCCCCCCCTGGGGGGTTGTGGCCTCCTCGGCCCACCTCTGGTGCCCATCTTATGGTATATAAGTCATTTTGACCTAGAAAAAAAAAGAAGGGGACTTTCGGGACGAAGCACCGCCGTCCTGAGGCGGAACTTGGGCAGGAGCACTTTTGCCCTCTGGCGGAGCGATTCTGCCGGAGGAACTTCCCTCCCGGAGGGGGAAATCATCGTCCTCATCATCACCAACAACTCTCCCATCTTGGGGAGGGCAATCTCCATCAACATCTCAACAACACCATCTCATCTAAAACCCTAGTTCATCTCTTGTGTTCAATCTTATCACCGGAACTATAGATTGGTGTTTGTGGGTGACTAGTAGTGTTGGGGATATAACTACTGAGTGTAAACCGCCCAGGAGGGGCCGGTTTACGCTCATCCGTATTGAAGCCCATGAAGACAAGGAGTATGGAGCTCTACCATTGAAGCTTAGAGGCACAGGGCCCAAAGGCGGTTTAGAGCCCATAAACGTAAACCGATATGAGATGTGTAAAATTGTGTTGTAAGTTAGGAAAGGTAGAAACCGAGCCGGACATGTGTATGAGCCGGCCTCGGTATTCTGTAAACCGCCGGGCGTCAACCTGTGTATATAAAGGGACGACCCGGCGGCGGTTCAGGGACAAGAAACAACAACTCGAGAGATAGGTAAAGCGGATTCGCTCCCTGCTCATCGAGACCCCATCAATTCCACCACAACTGGATCGTAGGCTTTTACCTTCACCGCAAGGGGCCGAACCAGTATAAACTCCCCGTGTCCTTTGTCCGGTTTAACCCCCTTTTTCTAATCTCGTTGCGATGGCTCCATGACTAAGTCCTCTCACTAGGACATCTGACGTTTAATTCCATGACAGTTGGCGCCCATCGTGGGGCTATCGCATGATGGTTTCGAGTTCTTAAAGGGCAATTTCGAAGGACTCAAGGGATACGCAGTTGGCCGGATGACCAAGAGTCGTCGCGGCAAGCTCTACGTCGATGACGCAGGCTGGGTCCCCGAGGCCGGCTCAATTGAGTACGGGTACCGGGTCCCCTTTGGCGGAATTCACATTTTCATCGGCAAGATCGGCGAACCGGGCCCTGGGTCGGACATCTTCACCGACCTCATTGAGACGGCTCAACGTGCAAGTCCCGCCCGGGTTCAGCCTGCCATGAAGCGTGCGTTCGTAGGATTCATCCATGGTGTGCAATCTGAACCGGTGTCCGATGGTGAAACGGCCATCTACTCAGATGGCGAGTCATCCACTGGTGAAACCGAGTCACTGTACCAATTGCAAGACCGCCGGATTGGGGGCTGTTCCGATGGTGACAGTATTCCGGACCCCTTTGAACCGCTGAACCGGGTTGCAATCTTCATGGCCGGTACACAACCCACGTTGCAATCTTCATCTGCAGCAGCAATGATTTCCGGATTAGCAGCCGGGGCAGGAGGCCCTGCGTGCCGGCCGACTCAAGTTCTTTCCGTTTTGTTGGATGCTTTGATGACATTGTTGACCACGGCAGTCACCCCGGAGACTCAGGATCAGCATAACGCGGAGGTTACAAAGCTAAGGGATCAGATAACTCAGGCCAAGGAGGACTTGGCAGCTGAGGAAGCCAGGATGACTGAAGAGCGGGCCGCTCTAGATGCCCAGTCACAGCAGATCCAGGCGCAGAATTACCGGCTTATGTTGGATCAGAATGCGTCAAATGAAGTAATGAGGAGGAAGCACCGGTCCCGTCTGCCGCCGGTTTACGAAGGAATGAATCTCTTCAATACACTAGGAGCCGGGCCAAGTAATCCGGCAGCAGCGAACCGGACCGAGGCACCTGGGACAGTGCCGGGTCAGCCACGGGTGACGGACCCGCCTCGACGAACAGATAACCTACTGCAGTCCATACCGACGCCGCCGGGTCATTTCTCTAGCCCTTTGGATAACATGATTGCTGCGAAATCTCGCTTGGAAGCTATTCCGATGGAGGGTGAATCACTGGCGGCGGTTGAAACGCAACGGGCCAATCATGGAGAACACTTCTTGATAATTAGTGAGAGATCATCTTAAAATGCTACCGTCAATCTAAGCAAGATAAGATGCATAAAGGATAAACATCACACGCAATCAATATAAGTGATATGATATGGCCATCATCATCTAGTGCTTGTGATCTCCATCTTCGAAGCACCGTCGTGATCACCATCATCACCGGCGCGACACCTTGATCTCCATCGTAGCATCGTTGTCGTTTACTCCATCTATTGCTTCTACGACTATCGCTACCGCTTAGTGATAAAGTAAAGCAATTACAGGGGGTTTGCATTTCATACAATAAAGCGACAACCATATGGCTCCTGCCAGTTGCCGATAACTTCGGTTACAAAACATGATCATCTCATACAATAAAATATAGAATCACGTCTTGACCATATCACATCACAACATGCCCTGCAAAAACAAGTTAGACGTCCTCTACTTTGTTGTTGCAAATTTTACGTGGCTGCTACGGGCTTAGCAAGAACCGTTCTTACCTACGCATCAAAAACCACAACGATAGTTCGTCAAGTTAGTGTTGTTTTAACCTTCGCAAGGACCGGGTGTAGCCACACTCGATTCAGCTAAAGTGAGAGAGACAGACACCCGCCAGCCACCTTTAAGCACGAGTGCTCGTAACGGTGAAACAAGTCTCGCGTAAGCGTACGCGTAATGTCGGTCCGGGCCGCTTCATCTCACAATACCGCCGAACCAAAGTATAACATGCTGGTAAGCAGTATGACTTGTATCGCCCACAACTCACTTGTGTTCTACTCGTGCATATAACATCAACGCATAAAACCTAGGCTCGGATGCCACTGTTGGGGAACGTAGTAATTTCAAAAAAATTCCTACACACACGCAAGATCATGGTGATGATATAGCAACGAGAGGGGAGAGTGTTCGTCCACGTACCCTCGTAGACCGTAAGCAGAAGCGTTAGCACAACGCGGTTGATGTAGTCGTATGTCTTCACGATCCGACCGATCCAAGCACCGAACGTACGGAGCCTCCGAGTTCAGCACACGTTCAGCTCGATGACGATCTCTGGCCTCCGATCCAGCCGAGCTCCGGAGATGAGTTCCGTCAGCACGACGGCGTGGTGACGATGATGATGTTCTACCGGCGCAGGGCTTCACCTAAACTCTGCGACGATATGACCGAGGTGGAATATGGTGGAAGGGGGCACCGCACACGGCTAAGGAACGATCCGTAGATCAACTTGTGTGTCTATGGGGTGCCCCCTACCCCCGTATATAAAGGAGTGGAGGAGGGGATGGCCGGCCCTCTTCTATGGCGCGCCCGAGGGGAGTCCTACTCCCACCGGGAGTAGGATTCCCCCTTTCCTAGTCCAACTAGGAGTCCTTCCATGTATTAGGAGTAGGAGACAAGGAAGGGGAAGAGAGAAGGGAAGGAAGGAGGGGGTGCGGCCCCTCCCCCTAGTCCAATTCGGACTAGGCCATGGGGGGGGGGG
>NW_021258082.1:0-899 GCF_002162155.2 Triticum dicoccoides | reverse complement strand
ATATTTAGCAAGCATTTTACGGAAAGCACCATGAATAAAATGTGAACCACCATCAGTCATTAAATATCTAGGGACTCCAAATCTTAGAAAAACAACTTCTTTAAGCATTTTAATAGAAGTGTTATGATCAGAACTACTAGTTGGAATAGCTTCTACCCACTTAGTAATGTAACCAACAGCAACTAGAATATGTGTATATCCATTAGAGGAAGGAAAAGGTCCCACATAGTCCAAGCCCCAAACATCAAATGGTTCAGTAACGAGTGAATAGTTCATAGGCATTTCTTGATGTCTACTAATATTACCAATTCTTTCACATTCATCACAAGATAAGACAAACTTACGGGCATCCTTGAAGAGAGTAGGCCAATAAAAACCGGATTGCAATACCTTATGTGCAGTTCTATCTCTAGCATGGTGTCCTCCATAAGCCTCGGAGTGACACTTGCGTAGGATATGTTCCTGTTCATGCTCAGGTACACAACGTCTAATAATACCATCTACTCCTTCTTTATAAAGATGTGCATCATCCCAGAAGTAATGCCTTAAATCATAGAAGAACTTTTTCTTTTGTTGGTATGTAAAACTAGGTGGTATAAATTTAGCAACAATGTAATTAGCATAATCAACATACCACGGAGCAGTACAAGAAGCATTTATGACATTTAATTGTTCATCGGGAAAGCTATCATCAATAGGTAGTGGGTCATCAAGAACATTTTCTAACCTTGACAAGTTGTCTGGAACAGGGTTCTCAGCTCCCTTTCTATCAATAATATGCAAATTAAATTCTTGTAGCAAGAGAACCCATCTAATAAGTCTTGGTTTAGCATCTTTCTTTTCCATGAGATATTTAATACCAGCATGATCAGTATGAATAGTTACTTTAGAATCAACAA
>NW_021258081.1:0-1228 GCF_002162155.2 Triticum dicoccoides | reverse complement strand
TCGCTAGGGAGACCGGGGGAAGCAGGAGGTGGCCGGGGCATCGCCAGCGCTCGCCACCGAGCAGCTTCGGTGCGAGGGGAGGAAGACGACAGGAGAAGGGTGGGCTGGGCTGCGCTGGGCCGGTCCTGTTGGGCCACCAGGTGGGCTTCACAGGTAAGTCCAGGTGGTTCTGCTCTCTTTTCTTTTTTTTTATAATTCTGTTCTGTTTTTCTTTTATTTAATTCTTTTGCCACTGTTTTGAATTAAAAATAATAATTCAAACAATGCCAAAGCTCCTCTGAATATTTTTATTTTGCTATATGGACTTTTCCAAAAGCTCATAAAATATTTCAGGGGTATTTGAAATTATATTCTAGTTATATGAATATAATTCAAATTCAAATAGCTAATGATTTAAATTCAAAGTCCCAAAAATAAATCCTTAAAAATGTTCAATATTTTGGTTGGGACCAGAACCCTTACCAAAATTATCAAACATTTAAGAAGAGCATTTTTGGAGCAATGAATGAGATTTCTAGGGTTTTTGCCCCTCTTTTATTTAAGTTTTTGAGGCTTCCAAAATTCCTCAGTTCAAGTTTCGAAAATATAGACATGATGCACACATGAAGCTAGCCTAGAGCACTACCAGCAGCTAGGGATGTGACAACTCACCCCCACTAAACAAGAATCTCGTCTCGAGATTCAAGCGTAGGGTAAAGTGAAGGGTAACGCAGACTAGTATAATCTTCATGATCCAGGGTGCACTTCAGTTGAACGTTGATTCATTCACCATCATTGTCTTGAAGTCTTGCCTTGAAAAATCCTGTCAACATGACATGGAGGAAAGAAGGAGACTCTAGCAGGGTCGATCTTCTCGAAGATCGAACAACTCACGGAACGAGACATAGGACCATCTCTCGGGTTGAGACACGAGCACACATCCATAGGAATGGAGTGAAGCAGATGACGAAGGTTCACTAGGTAGACCACAATTTCACGCTTAAGAAGGTGGTAATCGATTGTCAACGTAGCGAGGAGTTGAGTTGCTATGATACCACGACGAAACATCCTGGAGGAGGGTGATTCGTAGATTATTTCCTTAAGTGGCAAAAAGAATTACCTTTGATTCAGAGATCATTGAAACTCTTTAAACCAGCCTAAGGCAATCACAAGCGATCATTTGGAGGGGGTCGGTAGAATGGCATACTCAGACTTGGATGATGTGGATTACCTTGTTGAAGACAACGTA
>NW_021258080.1:0-2526 GCF_002162155.2 Triticum dicoccoides | reverse complement strand
TCCAAAGCATATACACACGCGTACGTGCTGAACAATTACTGGTCGATCTCTTCCATCTCCTGCCGTACGTACGTGTGCTGCATATTACTTGAGCCAGCCAGCCACACGTACGGTACTGCTGCTATGAATCCTCCTCGCAAGACGATGACCCTGCATGTTGACAATAGCGTACATGGCGATGGGATCAAAGAGTGTAGTTGATCCCCAAATCTGCCAATTGCCGCCTGCTTTTGAGCCCAATGAAGTGTAGTTATGTACTTATGTTGACACTGATCAAGTACACTAAAGTATAGCCCGATGAGCTAAGTAAGGAGCCATCCAATTTTGAATGAAAGTTATCAAGTACTGCACTTCACATACTTATCGCCAAATCTGCCAACTATCACCTGCTTTTGAGCCCAATGAAGTGGAGTTATGTTGACACTAACTGAGAATACTAGCAAGTATAGTACCAATGGACTGAGGTAGTATTTCTATGATGGAGGGAAGGCGTGTATATATGGAGCCACAGCCATGCTAATTGATGAATAAATCTCAAGTAGTAGCATATCTCACACTGCTGATAACAATGTCAATTATGCTCATCTCCACATTCCTCGTTCTACTTGTTCCAGTTTGCTTGTATCTCAGGGCTAGTTGTAGATCAAAGAACCCAGCCGTGCTTCCCACAGACTGGCCAATACTGCACATGTTCCCTTCCTTCATGGCCAACCTCCACAACCTCTATGACTATTTCACCCTGGTCCTCGCAAGATCAGGCCACAACTTCAGGGCGCATGGACCACCTGGCACTGGGATGCGCCTCTTCATCACATGTGACCCTGCGAACGCCGACACATCTTCACGACAAACCATGCCAACTTCCCCAAGGGCACGGAATTCGCCGATATCTTCGACATCATGGGTGGCAGCCTCTTCACCATCGACGGTGAGCCATGCCGCCGACAACATGCGAAAGCCAAGAGCATGCTCAGCAGCCCGCGGATCGTTGCCAGTATGGCGGCCTACCTCTGTGGCAAGGTGGAGAACAACCTCCTCCCTTTGTTCACCCGCATGGCGATCGCCGACACTTCATTCGACATGCAAGAATTGATGTCGAGGCTTATGTTTGACCTGGCTGCTACGCCTCTCTTCGGTGTGGATCCAGGGCTCCTATCCTCAGACATGCCGCCCATGGACGCAGCGGTTGCCCTGGACATGGTGATGGAGGTGGGATTTTTTAGGCTCATGATGCCAGCTTCTTGTTGGAAGTCGATGAGGTGGCTAAATATCGGCCCTGAGAGAAAGCTTGACATGGCACGCATGGTGCTACGAGAGCTCGTCCGGGAGATGATGGAGAAGAGGAAGATCACCACATGTCATTTTGGACATGGCAAGGAACAAGAGAGTGTGGATATTATTTCTTCCTTCCTCGAAGACCCAGACTACGCCAATGTTGACTTGCTCCATGCGGTGATCATTAGCTACATGCTCGCTGCGAGGGACACAATTGCCACAACCCTAACATGGATCTTCTACAACCTTGCCCAAAACCCTAACATCGTGTCAATCATCCGCAACGAACTTTCACCCATTGCATCACGCAAAGTAGCGGTAGGAGTGTGTACCCCAGTGATCTTTGAGCCAGAAGAGACCAAATCTCTAGTATATTTGACAGCCACCTTGTACGAGACTCTCAGGCTGTACCCACCAGCGCCTGTCTTGCGCAAGACGGTGGCCGTAGATGACATCATGCCGAGTGGCCATGAGGTGCATGCCGGTGACACCATTTTTATTTCTGTCCACTCCATGGGGAGAATGGAGGCTGTGTGGGGTAAAGACTGCCTCGACTATAACCCACATAGGTGGCTCTCGGATGATGGCAACAACCTGAGATATGTACCATCTCACAAATTCTTGGCATTCAACTCAGGCCCGAGAATGTGCCTCGGCAAGGACATTGCAGTTATGCAAATGAACACTGTCATTGCTACAACGGTGTGGAACTTCGATGTGCAACTGGTGAAAGGGCAGAGGATACAGCCCAAGCCGTCCATTATACTGGAGATGGAAAATGGGCTCATTGTTAAGTTGAAGAAGCGAGAAATGTAATAGACTCTCATTGTATGTAAACGTACTTACTTGCCGGCCACTAGGGCAGTTCTACCCGTTACCACATTATAGTCAAATAATAAAGGCATGCATGCATCGAAATTTATATTTTTTTACGAAAAACAACCAATGTACCACCATTTATTACTCCTGTTGTATGAGACACGGTATAAAAGCATCGAGACCTGGTGATTCCTCCATATTGTATGTGACTATCTACATGTGACATGTTGCTAGTATGTGGAACTGACCCAACCGGCTGAAAGATGTTTTCCCAGTAGATAGGCACAGCCTCGAGAAGCCGAACATCCCCATGGAACATGTACGGGTGCTTAACAGAATAATGGAACCAATTGATCGATGAACGAACAGTCTTGCTTCAAATCTTGGCTGGTAACTAGCTATTACACAACTTGCCAGCATCTAGACTTCACC
>NW_021258079.1:0-1012 GCF_002162155.2 Triticum dicoccoides | reverse complement strand
ATTTAGGAAGGATGGTAAGATTTTTACTATTTGTCCTCAGTGCATCTTTTCCATACATTATTTGTGAAGCTAAACTTCATTGCCAAGTATGTGACCATACGATGTTCTTCAACAGGGACTCCCGATGAATGTTGTGCCTTATGGGATCGAGACTAAAGGTACCATGAGTATTATTAGCTTACGGCCAAGATATCCTACATGTTACTTTAGTGCATTCAAGATCAGCGATGAATGCTTAATAGTGCAAGACTAGACCAGATATGTGATGGGGGAGCGCAGACAAGTACTAGGGGGCAGCAAACAGATGTGCTACCCAAAATTAGGAGACAGATTCATCTGCATGCTCCAACTTGATCAAGGAGGAGAGCTACACATGTTTTATGTTGTTTTACCTAAGAGAGAGCAGCAGGAGTGATTAGCTAGAAATGAGTTTGAGGATGATGATGTGCTACACTATTACTATGATGATAAAATAGCTAGTGTTGGTGGTAATGACTGATGATTATTATTAGCTAGTGTTAGTGGTGATTAAATAAATATTGTTGGTGCTAATGATTATGATGATGATTAAATAGCTTGTGCTGGCGGATTAGATTCAAGTGGAGGCAACATGTGGTGCACATCGAAAGTACTACTAGTCCAAACTAGATCAAGTTTGGATTAGTAGTATACTTTTGACATGCACCACATATTGCCTCCACTTGAACCTAATACACCTTCATTTGACACACTGTTATGGACATAATGATGTAAACCTCATAACTGGTATTGTACCAATATTTGTACGATGGCGCATAAATACACTAAAATTAAAAAATAAAAAAACAATACTAGTAGCGATGGAAAGAAAACACGCTGCCAGTAGTTACAATAGCAGCAGCGTGGGAGTGAACAAGCGCTGCAGCTATTTGTCCTAGCAGTAGCGCGTGCGGCACGCGTTACTGCTAAGCAATAGTTGTAGCGCCTTATTAGTAGCGCGCCTACCCGCGCTACTAGTGAGCACAAAACCAGC
>NW_021258078.1:0-1694 GCF_002162155.2 Triticum dicoccoides | reverse complement strand
TTGTCTTCCATACCACTTGTGGATCTTGTTTATTTCTAGTTCTTGTCTAGTGTTTTCTAGATATAGTGAAAGCAGTGATCCCACCTTGTGCATTTTGTATTCAAATACAAATCCTATATAATGCACAACTCGTGGGGGGAGCTATTATATTTTCTTCACTCTTCTTGTGATCCTTATCAAGTGTGTTTTGGTGGAAGGCAAGCCATTTCTTTTTGGTACTTTGTGCCATCATGAAACTTTGTTGAGAGCTTGGTATGTTTGGAACCATCCTCTCTTTGGGAGTTTGACATCTTTAGTTTAGTGTGTATCAATGGATATCTCATTCCTTGATGTATCTTTAATGATATCTTCCAAGTGATGATTTCTCCATTTGGTATCCTTTTCACTTGGCATTTCTTTGTCTTTTGGTTTCGGGTTTTGAAAGTCTTGAGCATGCATGTTTACTTCATGTATTTCATTTGGCATGCTTTCTTTCTTTGACTCAATATATAGGGGAAACTCCACCTACTCTCAATTTGTATGAGATGTGCATGAAATTCATTTTCATATCTATATGCACATATTTATGTGGAGTTTGTCCTATGTATTGGTGTTTCTAACTATTTGGTCCCGATGAGTTTGGGTACCGTTTAGTTTGTGTTGTTCTTCTAGGAACATTTGGAGATGCATTGGATGCTCGGCTCACTCACAAGGAAGGTGTTGTCACCATGTGCATATTGGAGTCAAGCTAGGATGATCAATGAACTACTATCTACCTTCAATTGGTATTTACTACATCCTTCCAATGATATCTCGGTAACAAGTATCTATTCATGCTTTCCCCTCTTGCATTCAACCTTGTGTAGGTTGTATCTTGGCATGATATTCATTTCATATCTTGTGATGCTTGTTTCCTTTCTCAAAGCATCCCAACGATGATGTCTGTTGCTAGTTATGATGCCCTTGATGGATGTGTGTTTGGACTTCATTTATATACAATACGACCATATCTAGCCAAGTGCTATGCTTTCAAGCAAATATCTTATTGGTATATTTATGACTTCCTTGTGGATATCTTGTTCCTTCGTGTTGTAACTATTTCGGGTGTACATTCTTCTTTGTAGATATATATATCATCATGATTTCGTCTACATAGAACCTTATACACTTGAGAGAAATTACATCTCTAGTTGATATCCTTTCTTTCACGTCCACCTTGTCTTTCTTATGTTATTTCTTTGGTGGCTCCGTGAAAGCTTTTGCCTTGAGTGCGTGTCCTCTATCGTTGCATCTTGATGCACTCTTGTGTGGTGAAGATTATTTTCCTCATGCTTATCTTTACGAGGCTTTTGCCATCTTAATTGGTATCCCTCGTCTTGATGAGGCTTTCATCTTCTATCTTCACCACGGGTTGTCACAAGTATATGTTCTTTATATGCTTATTAGTAAGCTTGTGAACCCATTTGCTAGTTGTGTGTGGGAATGATAGGCCTTGCACCATGTGCCTCTTTCTTTCAAGACTTTATTGATGCTTAATGCTCATCCGTACATTAGTCTTCTCAAGTGCATTGCCTTGACTCACACACATCATTTTGGTTGAGCCCATTCTTAAGTTGCCTCTTTTACTTGTTGCTCAACCATGTGTTTGTTGCAAGTACTAGGCTTTGTTTCCTATATGCTCACTTGCACTTGTTGTAAGTTTCTATTGATTTTGG
>NW_021258077.1:0-1242 GCF_002162155.2 Triticum dicoccoides | reverse complement strand
TCGAGGAGCTCTTTGCAGGGACCTCCTCCACTGCGCGGCCGTCTGCGTCGACGAGGTCATCCTTGCCGGGGAATGCCTCCTCCTCTCCTCTCTCTGCGCGCGTCACGGGTGCGAGGGCGTCGTTGATGCCAGGTCCGTGCGCGCGACGGCGAGATCCACAGCCATGGCGACCCGCGTCGTCAATCCCGGCCAACGCGGCCTCACCTCTCGCCTTTCCGGCCGTCGCCGATGGTAGACGAGGCAGCGGTGGAGAAGAAATGAAAAGGGAGGAGGAAGGAGATGGTAGACAGGGCAGCGGTGGTCGCCGGCGATGAGGTCGTCGGAGTGGCGCGGGGGGTGGGTAGCTCAGGGGCTCTGGCTCTCCCGATCCAGACGGGGTCGAAGCAGGGGGGCTCTGATTGCTTTTTATTTTTAGATCCAGGGGCCTGTATGTCAAAACTTTTCCAAGTCAGCTTCTTACAATCTGGCCCCACTTGTCAAAAAGTGATCAGACGGGCCAGATCACCTCATCAGTGCTATTTGCAACAAGTTTACTGAATCCGCGGTGCATTTTGCAAATAATTAGGGACTAGGTAGTTTTCCGCAAAGCTAACCCCAAATGTGGTGGTTTTCTGCAATTCACTCTGTTGCGGCAGAGCATGAACACCCTGCACGCGTCGCCAGGGCCTACACCAGCGTCAGCACACAGATGGTGCGCTTTGCCACCTCCCTAAGCAAGGAGAGCATCGTCAGCCACCCCAAGGAACCCCTCAAGGCCACCACACAGCAGGTTTGTCATCTCGGCCATCATGCCGATGTCAGATGCTGGTTTCTCATTTATTTCGAAATTATTGTCGTCTAATTTAGAACGCGAAGTGCATGCTTGTTACATCTTCGGTTTGTTTGGGTGTTATGATGTGCCTAGCGGATTAATTGTTTGTGTGTTCATTTTGACTGGCAGGTCGAGGTGCAGGTTAGGAAGGTCTACTGCATCAATAGGGCGATCCCCACATTTCCGATCAACCTTGAGGCTGCAGCCTGAAGCGAAGCAGAATTCGACAAGGCTGAAAAAGTATGTCCGTTTCAAATTATTTCATTTGCCTCCTTTCTCTTTGCAGGAAGGGCTCAGTTTTTGTTCTATGGTTCTTATTCTTGCCATTGTTACAGGTTAGGGAGAAGTTGGTACTTGTTCTCCAGGACACATGCTTGAACTATTGAGCTATCGATCTGTGGACACCTGCGAATCAAGCAATCTTCTGCATC
>NW_021258076.1:0-1672 GCF_002162155.2 Triticum dicoccoides | reverse complement strand
GCAAAGAACCCACTATCTTGGATTTCAAGGAATTTAATTATAATAATTTCTCTTTGATAGATTGTATTTCCTTGTTGCAATCCGTGCTAAATTCTCCTCATGCTTATAGTCAAAATAAAGCTTTTACTAAACATATCGTTGATGCTTTGATGCAATCTTATGAAGAAAAACTTGAGTTGGAAGTTTCTATCCCTAGAAAACTTTATGATGAGTGGTAACCTACAATAAAAATTAAAATTAAAGAACGTGAGTGTTATGCTTTGTGTGATTTGGGTGCTAGTGTCTCCACGATTCCAAAAACTTTGTGTGATGTGCTAGGTTTCCGTGATTTTGATGATTGTTCTTTAAACTTGCATCTTGCGGATTCCACCATTAAGAAACCCATGGGAAGAATTAATGATGTTCTTATTGTTGCAAATAGTAATTATGTGCCCGTAGATTTCATTATTCTTGATATAGATTGCAACCCTTCATGTCCTATTATTCTTGGTAGACCTTTCCTTACAACGATTGGTGCAATTATTGATATGAAGGAAGGGAATTTTAAATTCCAATTTCCATTAAGTAAAGGCATGGAACACTTCTCTAGAAAGAAATTTAAATTACCATATGAATCTATTATGAGAGCCACTTATGGATTGCCTACCAAAGATGGCAATACCTAGATCTATCCTTGCTTTTATGCCTAGCTAGGGGCATTAAACGATAGCGCTTGTTGGGAGGAAACACAATTTTATTTTTATTCCTTACTTTTTTCTCCTGTTTAGTAATAAATAATTTATCTAGCCTCTGTTTTGGTTGTTTTTTTGTGTTTAATTAGTATCTGTTCCAAGTAGAACCGTTGGGAAGACTTGGGGAAAGTCTTTTTGATCTTGCTGTAAAAAACACAAACTTTAGCGCTCACGAGAATTGCTGCCATTTTTATTTGGAAAGTGATATTTAGTTAATTGTTTTTGAGAATGATTAATAGATAAATTCCTCACGTCCAGAAATTTATTTTAGAATTTTTGGTGTTCCAGAAGTTTGCGTTAGCTACAGATTACTACAGACTGTTCTGTTTTTGAATGATTCTATTTTTCGTGTGTTGTTTGCTTATTTTGATGAATCTATGGCTAGTAAAAGAGTTTATAAACCATAGAGAAGTTGGAATAAAATAGGTTTAACATCAATATAAATCAAGAATGATTTCATTATAGTACCTTGAAGTGGTGTTTTGCTTTCTTTCACTAACGGAGCTCACGAGATTTTCTATTTTGAGTTTTGTGTTGTGAAGTTTTCAAGTTTTGGGTAAGATTTGATAGATTATGAAACAAGGAGTGGCAAGAGCCAAAGCTTGGGGATGCCCATGGCACCCCAAGGTAAAATTTAAGGACACCAAAAAGCCTAAGATTGGGGATGCCCCGGAAGGCATCCCCTCTTTTGTCTTCATCTACGGTAACTTTTCTTGGAGCTATATTTTTATTCACCACATGATATGTGTTTTGCTTGGAGCGTCTTGTATGATTTGAGTCTTTGCTTTTTAGTTTACCACAATCATCCTTGCTGTACACACCTTTTGAGAGAGACTCACATGATTTGAAATTTATTAGAATACTCTATGTGCTTCACTTATATCTTTCGAGCCATATAGTTTTTGCTCTAGTGCTTCATTTATATCATTTAGAGCACGGCG
>NW_021258075.1:0-1635 GCF_002162155.2 Triticum dicoccoides | reverse complement strand
TGCATCTACATACCCTTGTAGATCGCTAAGCGGAAGCGTTCAAGTGAACGGGGTTGATGGAGTCGTACTCGTCGTGATTCAGATCACCGATGATCAAGTGCCGAACGGACGGCACCTCCGCGTTCAACACACGTACAGCTCGACGATGTCTCCCACGCCTTGATCCAGCAAGGAGAGAGGGAGAGGTTGAGGAAGACTCCATCCAACAGCAGCACAACGGCGTGGTGGTGGTGGAGGAGCGTGGCAATCCTGCAGGGCTTCGCCGAGCACCTACGGGAGAGGAGATGTGTCACGGGAGGGAGAGGGAGGCAACCAAAGGCCTTAGGTCTGATTGCTCCTCCTTTTCCCCACTATATATAGGGCCAAGGGAGAGGGGGAGGGCGCAGCCTTGCCCCCTCCTCCAAGGAAGGGGTGCGGCTAAGGATGGGGAGGAGTCCATCCTCCCCAAGGCACCTCGGAGGTGCCTTCCCCCTTTAGGACTCTTCCCTTTTTCCTTTATCTTGGCGCATGGGCCTCTAGGGGCTGGTGCCCTTGGCCCATGTAGGCCAAGGCACACCCCCTACAGCCCATGTGGCCCCCCGGGGCAGGTGGCCCCACCCGGTGGGCCCCCGGGACCCTTCCGGTGGTCCCGGTACAATACCGATGACCCCGAAACTTGTCCCGATGGCCGAAACAGGACTTCCTATATATAAATCTTTACCTCCGGACCATTCCGGAACTCCTCGTGACGTCCGGGATCTCATCCGGGACTCCGAACAACATTCGGTAACCACATACAAGCTTCCTTTATAACCCTAACGTCATCGAACCTTAAGTGTGTAGACCCTACGGGTTCGGGAGACATGCAGACATGACCGAGACGTTCTCCGGTCAATAACCAACAGCGGGATCTGGATACCCATGATGGCTCCCACATGTTCCACGATGATCTCATCGGATGAACCACGATGTCAAGGACTCAATCGATCCCGTATTCAATTCCCTTTGTCTATCGGTATGTTACTTGCCCGAGATTCGATCGTCGGTATACCGATACCTTGTTCAATCTCTTTACCGGCAAGTCTCTTTACTCGTTTCGTAACACATCATCCCGTGATCAACTCCTTGGTCACATTGCGCATATGATGATGTCCTACCGAGTGGGCCCAGAGATACCTCTCCGTTTACAGGGAGTGACAAATCCCAGTCTCGATCCGCATAAAACAATAGATACTTTCGGAGATACCTGTAGTGCACCTTTATAGTCACCCAGTTACGTTGTGACGTTTGATACACCCAAAGCACTCCTACGGTATCCAGGAGTTATACGATCTCATGGTCAAAGGAAGAGATACTTGACATTCGCAAAGCTCTAGCAAATGAACTACTCGATCTTTTGTGCTAGTCTTAGGATTGGGTCTTGTCCATCACATCATTCTCCTAATGATGTGATCCCGTTATCAACGACATCCAATGTCCATAGCCAGGAAACCATGACTATCTGTTGATCACAACGAGCTAGTCAACTAGAGGCTCACTAGGGACATATTGTGGTCTATATATTCACACGTGTATTACGATTTCCGGATAATACAGTTATAGCATGAATAAAAGACAATTATCATGAACAAGGAAATATAATAATAATACTTTTAT
>NW_021258074.1:0-584 GCF_002162155.2 Triticum dicoccoides | reverse complement strand
CTTATAAACGTATGCCTTTTGGTTTATGTAATGCACCTGCTACCTCTGAAAGATGCATGATGGCTATATTCTCTGACTTTTGTGAAAAGATTTGTGAGGTATTCATGGATGACTTCTCCGTCTATGGATCCTCTTTTGATGATTGCTTGAGCAACCTTGATCGAGTTTTGCAGAGATGTGAAGACACTAGTCTCGTCCTGAAATGGGAAAAGTGTCACTTTATGGTTAATGAAGGCATTGTCTTGGGGCATAAAATTTCTAAAAGAGGTATTGAAGTTGATAAAGCTAAAGTTGATGCTATTGAAAAGATGCAATGTCCCAAGGACATTGAAGCTATAAGAAGTTTCCTTGGTCATGCCGGTTTTTATAGGAGGTTCATTAAGGACTTCTCTAAAATCTCTAGGCCTCTGACTAATTTATTGCAAAAAGATATTCCTTTTGGCTTTGATGATGATTGTGTAGAAGCATTTGAAACACTTAAGAAAGCTTTGATCACTGCACCTATTGTTCAGCCACCTGATTGGAATTTACCCTTTAAAATTATGTGTGATGCTAGTGATTATGTTGTAGGTGTTGTTCTAGGG
>NW_021258073.1:0-475 GCF_002162155.2 Triticum dicoccoides | reverse complement strand
GGTGGTCCCGGCACAATACCGGTATGATCCCGAAACTTTCCGGTGCCCGTTTAACAACTTCCCATATATAAAACTTTACCTCCGGACCATTCCGGAACTCCTCGTGACGTCCGGGATCTCATCCGGGACTCCGAACAACATTTGGTAGTCACATACTAGTCTTCCTAACAACCCTAGCGTCACCGAACCTTAAGTGTGTAGACCCTACGGGCTCGGGAGACATGCAGACATGACCGAGACCACTCTCAGGCAATAACCAACAGAGGGGTCTGGATACCCATGTTGGCTCCCACATGCTCCTCGATGATTTCATCGGTTGAACCACGATGTCGAGGATTCGATCAAACCCCGTATACAATTCCCTTTGTCAATCGGTACGTTACTTGCCCGAGACTCGATCGTCGGTATCCCAATACCTTGTTCAGTCTCGTTACCGGCAAGTCACTTTACTCGTACCGTAATGCATGATCCCGTG
>NW_021258072.1:0-596 GCF_002162155.2 Triticum dicoccoides | reverse complement strand
GTATGTTGTTATGCGGTCTGACCGATAAAAGATCTTCGTAGAATATGTAGGAGCCAATATGAGCATCCAGGTTCCGCTATTGGTTATTGACCGGAGACGTGTCTCGGTCATGTCTACATTGTTCTCGAACCCGTAGGGTCCGCACGCTTAAGGTTACGATGATAGTTATATTATGAGTTTATGCATTTTGATGTACTGAAGGTTGTTCGGAGTCCCGGATGTGATCACGGACACGACGAGGAGTCTCGAAATGGTCGAGACATAAAGATTGATATATTGGAAGCCTATGTTTGGATATCGGAAGTGTTCTGGGTGAAATCGGGATTTTACCGGAGTACCGGGAGGTTACCGGAACCCCCCGGGAGGTATATGGGCCTTAGTGGGCCTTAGTGGAAGAAGAGAAGAGGCAGCCAGGGCTGGGCCGTGCACCCCTCCACCCCTAGTCCGAATAGGACAAGGAGAGAGGGGGTCGGCGCCCCCCTCCTTCTCTCTCTCTCTCTTTTCCCACTCCACGAATCCTATTCCAACTAGGAAAGGGGGAGTCCTACTCCCAGAAGGAGTAGGACTCCTCCTGGCGCGCCACACCTTGGCCGGCC
>NW_021258071.1:0-2077 GCF_002162155.2 Triticum dicoccoides | reverse complement strand
GAGTTTGTCTTCACATTACAAGTCGATATCGATCATCTAAACTACCATCACATAGAAGAGAGCTGCGGTCATCACGATGAGCATCATCACGATGAAACTCGTCTTCATCCGGTTCCTCCAACGCTCCCTCCCCTCTCCCGCTAGATAGCGGGCGTATCTAGATTCGGCCTCGGCCCTAGTGGTGTACCCTTTTTAACTGTTACCGCTGAATCGGTGAACCTGTCTCCGACACTCCTCCCAGTCATCGTAGACTCCGGGAACCTTACCCTTGTACACGACATACGTCGGCATCGCTATGCACTAGCCAAACGAAACGTTAGTACCAATTCACAGACAATACATAAGCAATATATAAGTATGCAACAGAACGATCGGAAGAGAAAAGCAAGACATTAATAGCATCGATTACATCTAAGTTGAACGACTCTCGAAACCAAAGAGACATACTACAAGTTCATTAAAGTTTAATTACAACATGAGCCAATCGATGTTTCAGAACTAGACACAGCATCACTGCTTTCCACTCGACTCAAGGGACCGGAGCGTGGATGAAGCCGCTGTCTATCGTGGGAGTCATGAAATAACGGTCATTGTCAGCCTGCATTTGTAGCATTGTGTCGATGTCACTGTTGGACGGTTGATTGTTGAGGTAGAACTGCCCCGAGGTACGAAGGACATCTTGATGGATGATTTCCGCAAACTCCGACTGGATGCGAAAGAATTCTTGTCGGAGGTCCGCGTCCTGGATTGCCGACACGCTCTTTGCCCAATCTTTGAGTTTACTCGGTAGCAGAAGTTGATGATGGTCCCGTACGATCGCCCGCATGTGATGGATAGCATAGTAGGCACCCTTCTGACCGCCAGGCGGCTGCTTGACGCAGCAGAACATCGTATTGTGGGAGAATACGTGCTCATGGTCTCATCATTTAGGGTTTGTCGACACCGAGGCATCCTAAAATCTAAGCTTTTATCATTGAGGGTTTTTCGACGCCAAGGCACCCTAAAAGCCTAACCTTTCATCATTTCGGTTTTTATCGACACCGAGGCACCCTAAAAGCCATGCATTAGTCACAAGTACGCCGGGGCACTTGATCCTACTTAATTAACTACTAAGATACCCCGACCCATGCATTAGTCACAAGTACCCCATATGTCCTATTTTTAGCAAAGTCATGCTAAAATTCACGGAAAATTTCAGCATGACCTTTGCTGAAAATAGGACATATGGAGTACCTGAATTTGCCGGAACGGAAGTTAATCGACATTCCGGCAAACTCAAGGGCCTCTCGGGGTACCTGCAAAATCATTATCCCAGGTGGACATGGATGCAATGTCACATGTCACATGGATCCCACACCCACAGGAGCTGGTGAAGCTTCATGTGTATTTCACGAAAACCAGCCTGACTAAAGAGCTTTATGTAGAAAACAAATCACTCCACCAGCTCACACAGGATCATCCCTCTAAGCAATTACTCAAAATGGGCACTAGCAGCAAAATGAACATTTTACAATCTGAACTTTTTTTTGTCATCTATGTGCTCATTTAACTTTGATCCAAATAGTATCAAAGTTCTTAGAAACAAGCAGCTCTGCTAACAAAGAACAGTAAAAATGGGGCTTGCCTTAAGATGGGAAGTAGCAAAAACTATCACAAAGAACAGTAAAAATGGAACATAGCTCAGCATTTGTATTGATAGGAACAAACATAAAATCAAACCATGGGCATCTACTAGGTAGACCAACATAAAATTTTGACTGGAGTTACATAAGGGGAAATTGATGTGATGAATGGCAGTTTGGGAGCTGAGCTGATCATGTCCATGTATTCTAATTCTACAGTAAGATGGCATTGCTGTTGGTACCAATTTATTTGTTCACAAAGATACATTTTTGGTAATGCATAGACAACATCACCTTTTATTTATCATGGTTGGTTCTGTTCCATAATTATATCAGCCCAGAGTGTCTTATTAGATATCAGACTGAATTGTAATGCACCCATTCTAAAACTTTAAGTGAAAATAACCCTTGGTGTTTGATATGCATAACAATGAAAGATGTTGGTTCACATCTTT
>NW_021258069.1:0-735 GCF_002162155.2 Triticum dicoccoides | reverse complement strand
TACCTTACAACTCAGGCAAGAACTTCTTCTTTGACTGATCCATCTTGAACACCTTCAAGATCATGTCAAGGTATGTGCTCATTTGAAAAGTACCATTAAGCGTTTTGATCTATCCTTATAGATCTTGATGCTCAATGTTCAAGTAGCTTAATCCTGACTTTCCATTGAAAAACACTTTCAAATAACCCTATATGCTTTCCAGAAATTATACGTCATTTCTGATCCATAATATGTCAACAACATATACTCATCAGAAATTCTATAGTGCTCCCACTCACTTCTTTGGAAATACAAGTTTCTCATGAACTTTGTATAAACCCAAAATCTTTGATCATTTCATCAAAGCGCACATTCCAACTCCGAGATGCTTATTCCAGTCCTTAGAAGGATTGCTGGAGCTAGCATACCTTTTAGCATCCTTAGGATCGACAAAACCTTTCTGATTGTATTACATACAACCTTTCCTTACGAAAACTGGTAAGGAAACTCGTTTTGACATCCATCTGCCAGATTTCATAAATGCAGCTAATGCTAACATGATTCCAACGGACTTAAGCATCGCTACGGATGAGAAAATCTCATCGTAGTCAACTCCTTGAACTTGTGAAAAACTCTTCGCCACAAGTCGAGCTTCATAGACGGTGACATTACCGTCCACGCCCGTCTTCTTCTTAAAGATCCATTTATCTCAATGGCTTGCCGATCATCGGGCAAGTCCACCAAAGTCCATGCTTT
>NW_021258068.1:0-395 GCF_002162155.2 Triticum dicoccoides | reverse complement strand
AAAAATATTGAATTTTTCAGCACAATTATCAAGACTTTCTTGCAACAATTTAGTTTCTAAGTACTTATGCCTCTTGCAGTATCTATCTTCCCTATTTGGTGTGTACTTACAAACCCAATGCACTCCACAAAAATTTACATGTTTATAGGAGACATTTTCATCATAACTAGTGCAATCATCATTAGCATCATGGATATTCAAAGAATTCATACTAACAACATTGCAATCATGCTCATCATTCAAATATTTAGTGCCAAACATTTTAGAGATCTCTTCTTCTAGCACTTGAGCACAATTATCCTTTCCATCATACTGACGAAAGATATTAAAAAGGTGAAGTGTATGAGATAAACTCAATTCCATTTTTTTATAGTTTTCTTTTAGAAACTAAACTA
>NW_021258067.1:0-1182 GCF_002162155.2 Triticum dicoccoides | reverse complement strand
CAACCAGAATTCACATTTAGAAAATTTGGCATAAAGGCGATGCTCTCGAAGTTTCTTCAACACTAGCCTTAGATGTTCGGCATGTTCTTCCTCGTTCTTGGAGTAGATGAGTATATCATCGAGATAGACTACGACGAATTTATCCAAATACTCCATGAAGATTGAGTTCATTAACCGAGAAAAAGTGGCTGGAGCGTTGGTTAAACCGAAGGACATGACGGTGTACTCGTATTGGCCATAACGAGTAACAAAGGCCGTTTTAGGAATGTCCCCGTTTCTAATTTTGATTTGATGGTAGCCCAACCTCAAATCCATCTTGGAGAAGACTGAGGATCCAACGAGCTGATCATACAGGTCGTTGATCCTGGGGAGCGGATATTTGTTCTTGATTGTGACCAAATTGACCGGTCGGTAATCTACAACCATCCGGTCCGTACCATCCTTCTTCTTGACGAAGAGGACGGGGCAAGCCCACGGAGATGAACTAGATCGGATGAAACCCTTTTTCAAGGACTCATCGAGTTGTTTCTTAAGCTCGGCTAGTTCTAGGGGTGCCATCTTATAAGGTCTTCTAGCAATCGGAACGGTTCCTGGGATGAGGTCTATTACGAACTCGACATCCCTGTCAGGTGGAACACCTGGCAATTCCTCTGGGAAGACATCCAGGAAGTCACGGACTACCGGAACGTCCTTAAGGTCTGGCAAAGGGCTGGCGTTAAGAGAATATAATTGTCGCTTGGCTAATCGGGTCAAGACATTGACTATCTTGCCCGAAGGGTGAGTGAGTTGAACAGTCCTAGAGAAACAATCAATTTTGGCATGATGAGCTGACATCCAGTCCATACCCAGAATGATATTAATATCTGAAGATTTAAGGGCTATCAAAGATGCGAGGAAAACAAGTCTGTCGACTTGGATTTCATTTCCATGGCTTACTCTAGAAGTTTGCCATTTGGATCCCGGAGTTTGAATTACCATAGAGGCTGGCATGTCACAGAATGCGATGTTATGCAAACGAGCATAGCTTTCAGATATAAAAGAATGAGAGGCTCCTGTGTCAAAAAGAACAGATGCCGGGTGGCAATTAACAAGGAGCGTACCGAGAACGACGTTGGGAACCTCTTGAGCTTCTTCGGCAGAGATACAGTTGACATGGCCACGTGTAGCGGTGGCCGGCTTGGC
>NW_021258066.1:0-387 GCF_002162155.2 Triticum dicoccoides | reverse complement strand
TTTTTTCAATTAATGAACCGATCACTTCTCCGAATCTATATGTCTCCATGTAGGAACTCTTTCAACAAATTCTTTCTTGCAGGACCTTGCGGTAACAACTTCTCCAGAATTTTGCTTGAGATGCCAGCGACATCCCATCAAAGGTACCCAGCTCAAGCCTCTTCTCTGGACACACAGGCATGTCGTCGTCAGCAACAATTTCGCGTTTGAACATAACAAACATACCGTCCACCACACCGCACCAACTTCTCTTACAAACTGCATCTGACCAATTAGTTTGCATAGTTGAACTCTACAGTAAAATGCTGGTAGGAACGACTTTATTTCAAATTATCTCTCTGATATTTCAGCTGGTGAAAATTGCAATGACCGTATATAGAACTTTAC
>NW_021258065.1:0-1299 GCF_002162155.2 Triticum dicoccoides | reverse complement strand
TTGGGTTTCTTCACTTGAGCAGCAACTGGCTTGCTGTTCTTCTTGAAGTTCCCCTTCTTCCCTTTACCCTTTTTCTTGAAACTGGTGGTCTTGTTGACCATCAAAACTTGATGCTCCTTCTTGATTTCTACCTCCGCAACCTTTAGCATTGCGAAGAGCTCAGGAATCGTCTTATCTATCCCTTGCATATTATAGTTCATCACGAAGCTCTTGTAGCTTGGTGGCAGTGATTGAAGAACTCTATCAATGACACTATCATCAGGAAGATTAACTCCTAGCTGAGTCAAGTGGTTGTGGTACCCAGACTTTCTGAGTATATGTTCACTGACAGAACTATTCTCCTCCATTTTGCAGCTGTAGAACTTATTGGAGACTTCATATCTCTCAATCCGGGCATTTGCCTGAAATATTAACTTCAACTCCTGGAACATCTCATATGCTCCATGATGTTCAAAACATCGTTGAAGTCCCGGTTCTAAGCCGTAAAGCATGGCACACTGAACTATCGAGTAGTCATCAGCTTTGCTCTGCCAGGTGTTCACAACATCTGGCGTTGCTCCTGCAGCAGGTTTTTCACCTAGCGGTGCCTCTAGGACGTAATTCTTCTGTGCATGAATGAGGATAATCCTCAAGTTAAGGACCCAGTCCGTGTAGTTGCTACCATCATCTTTCAACTTATCTTTCTCTAGGAACGCATTAAAATTCAACGGAAAAACAGCACAGGCCATCTATCTACAACAACATAGACATGCAAAATACTATCATGTACTAAGTTCATGATAAATTAAAGTTCAATTAATCAAATTACTTAAGAACTCCCACTTAGATATACATCTCTCTAATCTTCTAAGTGATCACGTGATCTAAACCATGTCCGATCATCACGTGAGATGGAGTAGCTTTCAATGGTGAACATCACTATGTTGATCATATCTACAATATGATTCACACTCGACCTTTCGGTCTCAGTGTTCCAAGGCCATATCTGCATATGCTAGGCTCGTCAAGTTTAACCTGAGTATTTTGCATGTGTTAAACTGGCTTGCACCCGTTGTATGTGAACGTAGAGCTTATCACACCCGATCATCACGTAGTGTCTCGGCACGACGAACTGTACCAACGGTGCATACTTAGGGAGAACACTTATACCTTGAAATTTAGTGAGAGATCATCTTATAATGCTACCGCCGAACTAAGCAAAATAAGATGCATAAAGGATAAACATCACATGCAATCAATATAAGTGATATGATATGGCCATCATCATCTTGTGCCTTTGATCTCCATCTCCAAAGCACC
>NW_021258064.1:0-495 GCF_002162155.2 Triticum dicoccoides | reverse complement strand
GGGCCGCTTCATCCCACAATACTGTCGAAACAAGATAGGACTAGTAACGGTAAGCATATTGAACAAAATCAACGCCCACAACAACTTGTGTTCTACTCATGCATGGAATCTACGCAATGGACCTAGCTCATGATGCCACTGTTGGGGATCGTAGCAGAAATTTAAAATTTTCTACGCATCACCAAGATCAATCTATGGAGTAATCTAGCAACGAGGGGAAGGGAGTGCATCTACAAACCCTTGTAGATCACTAAGCGGAAGCGTTGCAAGAACGCGGATGAGGTAGTCATACTCGTGGCGATTCAGACCGCGGTCGATTCCGATCTAAGCGCCGAACAACGACGCCTCCGCGTTCAACACACGTGCAGCCCGATGACGTCTCCCGTGACTTGATCCAGCAAGGAGAGAGGGAGAGGTTGGGGAAGACTCCATCCAGCAGTAGCACGAAGGCGTGGTGGTGGTAGAGGAGCACGGTACTCCAGTAGGGCTTCGCCA
>NW_021258063.1:0-1888 GCF_002162155.2 Triticum dicoccoides | reverse complement strand
TTCCAGTGGTTTTTTTTGTCCATGCCCAGCAAAAGTTGTACAATGCTCAGGGTTATATCAATCCCCTTTTGTTGAAACTTTTCTTTTGATAAAATGATTCAATGTGTTTCCATCTGTATTTTCCAGTGATTTTTCAAGTGTTTTTTGTTTTCCGATACCATTAATGGATCATTACTAAGTTAATTTTTTGTGCTAGATTAGAATGTTTTTGTTTGCACAATCATATATACAATGACTACAAGTTATTGTCTGTGCTAATCATCTGTCTTTTTAGATGGGGATGAATGGATGAATAACTAGTTAAAATATGGTTGCTTTTCCCACCCCTTTTTAGTTCTGTGGATATGAAAACCAGCATGCATCTAGAGTATTAAGTTAAAAACAGAGTAACGCCTTAAGCAAGATGACATGATGTAGAGGAATAAATTCATGCAATATGATAAATACCCCATCTTGTTATCCTCGATGGCAAAAATACAATACGTGCCTTGCAACCCTTTCTGTCACTGGGTAAGGACACCGCAAGATTGAACCCAAAGCTAAGCACTTCTCCCATTGCAAGAACTACCAATCTAGTTGGCCAAACCAAACGGATAATTCGAAGAGACTTGCAAAGATAACTGAATCATACATAAAAGAATTCAGAAAAGATTCAAATATTATTCATAGATAAGCTGGATCATAAACCCACAATTCATCGGTCTCAACAAACACACCGCAAAAAGAAGATTACATCAAATAGATCTCCACGAGAGAGGGGGAGAACATTGTATTGAGATCCAAAAAGATAGAAGAAGCCATCTAGCTACTAGCTATGGACCCGAAGGTCTGAAGTAAACTACTCACACTTCATCGGAGGGGCTATGGTGTTGATGTAGAAGCCCTCCATGGTGGATGCCCTCTCCGGCGGAGCTCCGGAACAGGCCCCAAGATGGCATCTCGTGGATACAGGAAGTTGCGGCGGTGGAATTTGGTTTTTGGCTCCGTATCTGGTCTATTGGGGTACGTAAGTATATATAGGAGGAAGGAGTACGTCGGTGGAGCTCCGAGGGGCCCACGAGGCAGGGGGCGCGCCCAGGGGGGCGCCCTCCACCCTCGTGACCTCCCCGGAAACTTCTTGGAGTAGGGTCCAAGTCTCCTGGATCACGTTCGGTGAGAAGATCACGTTCCCGAAGGTTTCATTCCGTTTGGACTCCGTTTGATATTATGTTTCCTCGAAATACTGAAATAGGCAAAAAAACAGCAATTCTGGGCTGGGCCTCCGGTTAATAGGTTAGTTCCAAAAAATAATATAAAAGTGGAAAATAAAGCCCAATATAGTCCAAAACAGTAGATAAAGTAGCATGGAGCAATCAAAAATTATAGATACGTTGGAGACGTATCACCCGACGACGACGGGTTCGAGCTCTACAAGGGGCTCATCCGCAAGCAGGACCGCTTTTGAATCGGCAAGAACACGTCCTTGCACACCAAGATCATCAGCGCACTGCACGACAGCGCGGTCGGTGGTCACTCCGGCGCCACGGCCACCTACCAGCGCATCAAAAGGCTTTTCGTGTGGGAAGGCTTGAAGGCCGACGTCACCGACTATGTGCGGTAGTGCCCAGTCTGCCAGCACGCCAAGCACGAGCAATCCAAGTTGGCGGGCACGCTCGCACCCTTGCACGTATCATCAGCTCCCTGGCGCGACCTCACTATGAATTTCGTGTAAGGCTTGCCATCGTCAGAGGGCTTCGATTCCATCATGGTGGTCGTGGATAGACTAACCAAATCAGCGCACTTCATCCCCCTTCACCACCCCTTCAAAGCTCCACAAGTGGCCAAGGTCTTCTGGGATCAGGTCGTCAAGCTCCACGGCATCCCGAGCTCCATCGTCTCCGACCGCGAT
>NW_021258062.1:0-1260 GCF_002162155.2 Triticum dicoccoides | reverse complement strand
AGGATCCTAAATCTCGGGACGAGATTCTTTTGAGTGGGGGCGAGTTGTCACACTCTAGCTAGTTCAAGCATTAGAATGTGCATCATGTTTAAATTCCTCTTAAATTTGAATTGGGGAAGGCAGAAACCCCCAACACCCCCCTGGAAACAACTAGGGTTTACTAAAATTATTTTCAATGAACTTGAAATGCCCTTCTAAAAAGTTCACCCTCTTTGTCTTGGGTTAGAACCTGTGGCAAAATTGGTGCACAATTTTCTAGGTCAACAGAAGGTCATTGAATTAAATCATAAGTATTTGAGTTTGGGCATTTAAATGCTATAAAATAATTTAAATGCTCAAATAATTCTGGAAATAAATGTTTCCTGTTGGAAATATTCTAAACAGAGCCCACAATTATTTTCAGGATTTTTGGAAACGTTTTAGTATTTTTAATAAAGCCCAACAGTTGCAGTTAAATAGAAAAAGTAAAACAAATCAAAAAAAAGAGAGAGGGAAGCCCACCTGGGCCTTACCTGTGCTGGCCAGCCCACCTGGCTTGGCCCAGCCTACTGGCTCTGCCAGTCATCGTCCACCTCCCGCCAGGAGGACGCGGAGCGCGTGGCCGGCGCCCGCGGCCACACGCCGGCCACCTCCTGCTTCTGTCGACGCATGGAGACGTCCAGGGATGCCACGCGACCCCCACGTCCCCCTCTCATCCTCCCTCACTCTCCCCCTCATCTCCCTCACGCTCTCCCGCACCATGGCCGACGAGCTTGTCACCGTCTCACCGCCGTAGTCGCGCTCTCCGTCACCCCCTCGCCTCTCTGACCTGTCCAGAAGCTCCGTCGCGACGCCCTCGCCCTCCCCACCGAGCCATGCATCGCCGGAGGCCCTGCATTGCCGCCATCGGATCGTCTTCAACCTCGGTACCCGCCGGACGCCGTTCATCGATTCGCCTCGCTTCGGTCGCCCCCGAGCCCACTGAGCTGCTCATCGACCTCCCTGTGAGCTTCGCCGCCTTTTCCCTCTTCTTTCCCACGCATTTGCACCCTCTAGGACATAGTTCCACCATGGCCGAAGCTCGTCTCCGCTCGAGCTTGTCGCTGGCGTCGCTCCGGTGACCATTTAGTCATCCCGTGCTACTTAACGTGCTTGCCGCATCTCGTAGTGCCTCGCTAGCGCATTAGTTTTCGCGTTTGCACGCCGCAGCCCACACCCCGCACATGGCCGAACTCCGGCCGCCGCCTTGGAGCTCGCCGTCGTCGTCTCCGGCCACCGTAG
>NW_021258061.1:0-1368 GCF_002162155.2 Triticum dicoccoides | reverse complement strand
ACTGCACCAGCACCTCCATCAGGTGCCACCTCCAGCCGTGATACAAGAAAACATGCACAACCACCATTATCTGCCAAGAGCGCACCTGCGGGGCCTACACAGCGTTCTTCTTCTTCCATAGCATCAACAGGGCACACAAGTGATATTATTTGTCGTCGTTGTAAGGGAGGAGGTCATTATGCGAGAGAATGCAAATCTCCGCGTGTGATGATTGCTACCGCGGATGGTGGATATGAGTCCGCTAGTGACTATGATGAGGAGACTTTGGCTCTTATTACACGTGAAGAACATGGTGGAGATGATTCTGATAATGAGACGCAATACATGGCTCCTGAAGACGCTGACAGGTATGAATGTTTAGTTGCTCAACGTGTTTTGAGTGTGCAGATCACACAAGCTGAGCAAAATCAGAGGCACAATTTGTTCCATACTAAGGGAGTTGTGAAGGAACGTTCTGTGCGCGTCATCATAGACGGAGGGAGCTGCAACAACTTGGCTAGCATGGAGATGGTCGAGAAGCTTTCTCTCACCACAAGACCACATCCACATCCTTACTACATCCAATGGTTCAACAACAGCGGCAAGGTTAAGGTAACACGTACTGTTCGTGTGCATTTTAGTATATCTACATATGCTGATTATGTTGATTGTGATGTGGTACCTATGCAAGCATGTTCCTTATTACTTGGTAGACCATGGCAATTTGATAAAAATTCTGTACACTATGGTAGAAACAATCACTATACTCTTGTTCATAAGGATAAAAATATTACTTTGCTTCCTATGACTCCTGATTCCATTTTGAAAGATGATATTAATAGAGCTAATAAAGCAAAAAAGGAGACGAATAAGAGTGAAAATCAGATTGTGGCAAAAGAATTTGAGCAACAAATGAAGCCTAATAATAAACCATCTAGTGTTGCTTCTGAAATTAAATTGAGAAGTGCATGTTTATTTGCCACCAAATCTGATATTGATGAGCTAGATTTCAGCAAATCTGTTTGCTATGTTTTTGTGTGCAAAGAGGCATTATTTTCATTCGAGGACGTGCCTTCCTCTTTGCCTCCTGCTGTCACTAACATTTTGCAGGAGTTCGCTGACGTCTTTCCACAAGACGTGCCACCGGGATTACCGCCTATTCGAGGGATTGAGCATCAGATTGACTTAATTCCCGGTGCTTCACTGCCAAACCGTGCACCATACCATACCAATCCAGAGGAGACGAAGGAGATTATGCGTCAAGTACAAGAGCTTCTCGACAAAGGTTATATACGCGAATCCCTTAGTCCTTGTGCTGTTCCTATTATTCTAGTGCCGAAAAAGGATGGTACATCACGTATGTGTGTTGATTGTAGAGGCATTAATAAT
>NW_021258060.1:0-408 GCF_002162155.2 Triticum dicoccoides | reverse complement strand
GCTCCTAAAAATATTGTCAGAAGCAAAATAAATTGAATTGGTTTCAAAACCAAATTCAAAACAAACAGAACAAAAATAGAAAGCAGTAAATAAAAAGAAAAGAGAAGAAGTACCTGGCGCTCACCTGTGCTGGCCCAGCCTCCCCTGTGCAGCCCACCTGCGTGGCCCAGCCCACCTCCTTCCCCCCCCCCTCTTGTCCTCTTCTTCCTCTGCCAGTAGGCAGAGGCGAGGCGTAGCACGCGCCCGAAGAGCGCCGGCCACCTCCTGCTTCGCCGTGGCAGCCTCCCCGACCCCCTCGCGACGCCACGGAGACGGCCTCGACCCCCCTCGACCGTCTCTCTCTCTCTGGACCCCCTCCTCCTCCTCTGTTCTCCCTCCCTCTCGTCACCGAACGCACCTGGGAGCGCC
>NW_021258059.1:0-711 GCF_002162155.2 Triticum dicoccoides | reverse complement strand
AACAATCAGATGCTGCAGCAGAATCCGAGTCAAACAACAAGTCCAAAGGTGTTGCATCACCTCCACTTGGGCCCATTGGCCTTGTACGACTTAGGGTTAGTTTTAGGCTGCCTTGGGACGTCCTCCCACCTCCTTGGCCGCCACCCCTTGCTCCTATATAAGTAGATCCATCTAGTAGCTTTTTGCTTGGGATTTGTTTAGTTAAAAGTTAGCCATTGCAACTTCGTGTACTTCGTTTGTGTCCAACGACCAGACCAAGACCGCTTCCGGATCCCCACCATTATCAATACTTCATATATATTTGCAATATTCAGATTGCTTTATCATATTCTTGCTCGTTCTTCGAGTGCTTGCAGGAATAGACCTTCGTGGTCAGGCTGACCGTGCTTCCAGCATCGTCAGTAAGCTCAGGAGATTGGTTTAGTGATTGCTAAGGCGCAACGTCGTGCACGTTTGTAGTCGGACCGTCAAAGTCGTCTCCACTAAATCGATAGTTATCATCTCATCGAAAGATCGGGACCCTCGCCTCTATCAAGTAGTATCAGTTTTCAAGTTGCTCGGTGAGAATTTCCAGTTTTTCCTAGATTAGATTTATTTTCTTACCTATTGTCCAAGAAAAAAAGCCACAAAAAAAGTTAGATCTATTCATCCTTTGTCCAAGCCGGTCTGAGCCTTTACAATTTTCTTTTCATTGTTTGCATTATTAAATTA
>NW_021258058.1:0-643 GCF_002162155.2 Triticum dicoccoides | reverse complement strand
GACTCAAAGAGGTGCGAGAGAAGGAAGCCTACTGTCCCTACTCGCGGCGCACGCCGCAAGCCGAGATGAGGAAGACAACAACTGCTCAAAGATTGGAACCGATGGCAAGAGGAAGAAGAAGTTCTGGTGCGTAGACAACGTGACCTTTCATATACCCGTCGTGCATGGCAAAAATTTAGACATTGGCTCGTTCCCGCAACCCGTGGCGCGGCGCGGCGTGACGAGGCGGGCGGCGGAGGAGGAGCGCACGTGGATGTCCCTCTTGTTCTCATGCTCGTACATATGGGGAAAGATAATCCCTTATAAAGAGGGATCCAACTCCCTCTAAACTAGCAATGTGGGACTAAACTTTAGTTCCACCTATTGCCTTGCATGAATGGGTTGCGTGGGCTTCTAGGATTTATTAGGAATTTCTGAAACTGCTATTGGCTGGCCCAAAATAGACAAAATTCCAGCAATCCCCCACCAGATCCTAGGGGCACACAAAATTTGCCTTCGGTTCCACAACACTGTTTTATATACCGGTACTACAGTGGAGACTGTTAAGTTGAACTTCCACCCAGAACTCTATGCTACACTAGTAAGCAACTTGAACAGTGGACTGAGCCTTGAACTGCTAGTTTTATGCAAATCTAGCTTCGCA
>NW_021258057.1:0-825 GCF_002162155.2 Triticum dicoccoides | reverse complement strand
AAGTATCAAACAGCTTTTTAAATGCTAAAAAAAAATTTGTGGAGCCCACCTCGATCCCCCTCCATCTCGACCGCTATCCCACCTCGCCAGATCCGGTCCCCCTCGGCGCCGAGCACCCCCCAAGTCCACCGGCCGCCGCCGCCGACCCACCGCACCCTCGATTCCCCTACCCAACCGCCGCCGCCGACCCCCCGCACCCCGCGCACCGTCTTATAAAAAAAATTAGTATCAAACAGCTTTTTAAATGCTACTGTCTTATAAAAAAATATTACTGTTATTATTTAAACAAGTTTGAACATATTTAAACATAAATAAGTATCAAACAGCTTTTTAAATGATAAAAAAAAATTTGTGGAGCCTGGGATTCGAACCCAGGACCTCCTGGTGTGAGAACTGGCTACTGACCAGTCGAGCTAGTAGAGGGGACTTGGTGTGGATCAGGTCAGGTGGGAGATAACCTGTTGGCTCGAGCAGAAAAAAAAAAGTACTAATGGCGCACCAGGGTGAGGTGCGCCATTAGTGTGGATATACTTATGGCGCACCGGGGGGTGGTGCGCCATTAGTATTGTGCCCCCATCCATATTTTTCCTCCCCGGCCCTCGATCCCCTTCTCGCCCTCGCCCTCGATCCCCTTCCCCTCTCCTCTCCTCTCCCGACGGCGCTGCCCCGCCGCCTCGACGCCGCCCCGACGCCGCGACGCCGCCCCGACGCCGTGAGACGCCGCGACGCCGCCCTCTCCTCTCCCGACGCCGCCGCCCCGCCGCTTTCCCCACGGAGAAGGAGGAGGAAGAGGGGGCGCTCGCCGTTGACCTCGCCCGGCCGACT
>NW_021258056.1:0-617 GCF_002162155.2 Triticum dicoccoides | reverse complement strand
CTTTTGGGTATAACCCTTAGCCACAAGCCGAGCCTTGTACTTTTCTATAGTACCATCAGGCCTAAGCTTCTTCTTGAATACCCATTTGCATCCTATAGGTTTGCACCCATAAGGACGATCAGTTATCTCCCAGGTTTCATTCGCCAAGATAGATCCATCTCGCTACGAACCGCTTCCTTCCAGTAGTCAGCATCTTCCGATGCATAGGCCTCCGAAATAGAACTGGGAGTGTCATCTATGAGATACACAAGAAAATCATCACCAAAAGACTTTGCAGTCCTATGTCTCTTGCTCCTAGTAGGAACTTCATTGTTCTCCTCCTCAGGACTTTCAAAGTGTTCCATCGAAATGGCAGGTTCAGTAATTGTAACCGGTTCCTGATTCGATGAACTAGGCATCTCCTGATTAGATGAGGTAGCCATATCCTTCATGGGAAAGATATCTTCAAAGAAAGTCGCATCATTCGACTCCATGATCATACCGACATGCATGTCAGATACCTCAGATTTTACAACCAAGAATCTATAGCCTATGCTACGAAAAGCATATCCCAGGAAAACACAATCCACAGTTTTTGGTCCCAGCTTCCGCTTCTTTGGGATTGGCACATTGACTTT